>NC_136068.1:485654423-485904423 GCF_964261635.1 Lissotriton helveticus
AGGAAATCATCTGAAGGGACTATAGGATATATGCGGTAACTGGGGCCTTGAACAGCTAGTACAAAAACCCACGCACTCAGGCGGAAATATCCTAGACCTAATCTTTGCAAACCAGACTGAGACTAAGATGATTGATATCTTACCTCAGTGCTGGACTGATCACTCCCTGGTTCATTTTCAGATCTCCCTACCAATTGAAGGGAATGGAAGTAAGGACCCGGTAACCTATAGGAGGGGGAGAAATTGGGCTAAACTGTCAATGGACAAAACAAAACCCACTTTCATAAATGAAACACCCTATGACCCAGAGAGGTCAATAGATCTAAACTACCAGGAATACTGCAATCATATTTTAAGTACCCTGGATAGACACACCCCCCTGAAATAGGTTAAGAACAAAAGAAAGCCGTCTGCCCCTTGGTTCAATGAGGAGCTGAAAACCCTGCGATATCAATGCCGACAGGCCGAAAGAAAATGGCGAAAATGCTATTCAGAGCTAGACAAAAAACTTCTGAAAATACTGCAAGCAGAATACAAAAGGGCTATAGCTAAAACCAAAGCACTCTTCTATGCCACCACTATCCTTCAATCTCTCAATAGCACTAAAAGACTCTTTAACATCATCAGGGACCTCTCACAACCCGCATGCATGAGCAATAAAGTGGTTGCAACCCAAGAGCTGTGCAACGAGATCGCCACCTATTTTGAGCAAAAGATCGCTAAAATTGTGGGGGGGCTGGAGGAGGGTAGAGATGGCAGTAAGGATATAGCAGACCAGTTGGCGGAGGAAGATTTGCCCACAATCTCATCGTCCTTGGAAAGTTTTACCCCTCTGACAATGGAGCTTTTCCTCAGCCTGGCACAAAGTGTGTCATCAAGGTCCCCGCTAGATCCCCTTCCACATAAGATCTGGAAGGAATATGGGCCAGAGCTGTTTCCCCGGTTGTACCAGATCTGCTACCATTCTTTGGAGGAAGGCGTAGTGCCGGAGGTATGGAAGCAGGCAGTGGTCACTCCCCTGCTTAAAAAGTCTTCATTAGACCCCACAATTCCAGCACACTTCAGGCCTATATCGCTCCTGCCCTACCCGATAAAGATTGTAGAAAAATTAGTCATTAGGTCCTTGTCAGGCTACTTGGAAGATAATTGCCTATTGGACAAGGATCAGTTTGGCTTCCGCCCAGGACATGGAACGGAAACTGCACTGGCGACCGTGTTGGACACTCTTCGAATGCGAGCTGACAGTGGCAACTCCTCAGTACTAGTACTGTTGGATATGTCGGCCGCATTCGACACGGTCAGCCATGCAGTCCTGGTGCACAGACTGGAAAAACTGGGCGTGAAGGGCAGGGCCTTAAAGTGGCTCCAATCCTATCTGATGGGCAGACAGCAGGTAGTGACCCTGGCCCCATTTACCTCCCCCAAGTCTCGGGTTGGCCACGGAGTACCACAGGGTTCCTCGATTAGCCCGATTCTTTTTAATTTGTATCTACAGCCTCTGATCCCTTTGATAAAGTCATATGGGATTGATCTGGTTAACTACGCCGATGACACCCAATTGGTGTTCTCCTTAGAGGGAAAGCAGGCAGTGACCATGGAGACCTTCCAGAACTGTATGAGTAAGGTCTCTAAGTGGCTGAAAATACACTCTCTCCAATTTAACGAGGGGAAGACTGAGGTAGTCTATTGCCAAACACCGAAAATGAGCCAGCAGCCGTCCTGTGAGATCAGGCTCGCACCGGGAGCAGAGCCTTATATCCCAGTGAAGACCGTGCGTAACCTGGGAGTTATGCTGGATGACGATCTCCAATTGACCTCACAGACAAACAAAACCATCAGTGTCTGCTGCGGCCAACTGAGAGCGCTCAGACAGATTTTGCCTCTTCTGCCCGATGCGACTAGACCACTAGTGGTCAGAAGTGTGATCATGGCAAGACTGGACTACTGTAATTCCCTATACCTGGGAGCTCCTCTTTACATCTTACAGGGGCTCCAGAGAGTCCAGTCCATGGCGGCCAAGCTAGCTCTAAACAGACCCCGTAGTTCTTCCACTACATTGGCACTTAGAGAACTACACTGGTTGCCAATTGGGAGCAGAGTTGCTTTTAAGTCTCTCTGCATTGTCTACAGAGCACTACACAACTCGGGACCTATCCCATTACAGGAAAGGCTCACCTGGTACAAACCAGCCAGGTCTCTGCGTTCCGCCAGCTTGGGGCTGGCAGTAACCACCAGGATTAGGAAGTCAAGGCTAGGTGATAGAGCTTTCTGTACTTCGGCATCAAGGCTGTGGAACGAACTGCCTCAAAATATTAGACTGACCAATACCCTGCTAGAATTTAGAAAGAGTCTAAAGACATGGCTCTTTGCTAAAACCTAAAGACCTACTTCAGGCTCATCAAACAGTATTGACTGTCGTTTCCACCTGACACAAACATTTCTGTATTGTTTTTTCCATCTGATTTTTCCTTTCTGGCGCCAGGATACCCGTAGGGTGACAGATGCGCGGTATAAATATTAAATACAATACAATACAATACAAATGGGCACTCAATTACTATACAAAAAAGGGATAAAGAGGTGTTGAGTCAAAAGCAATAAGGAAAATAAGAAAAAGAAATGAAAAGGTGAAGCCTGAAGTAAAACCGAGAGCTGGGCAAGGGGCAGGACAAGCAGTAGGATTTATAGATGTGTAGAAAGGGCTTCATCAGCGTTCATGCCATGGGGGATCTTGGTGTTAAGGAGAATTATATATTTAGATTCAAGTTTTCGGACTGCTAGCTGTCTGTTCCCCCCTCTCAGATTCTTAGGAACAGAGTCAATCACAAAGTAAGAGAGATCTCTAGCATTTCCTCCATTGTATTGATTAATATGCCTGGCTACTGGGTAATTGTGGTCATCTTACCTGATGGCCCTTAGATGTTGCAGGATACGGACATATACGTGGTGGATAGTACTACCCAGGGACTGCTTTATGCAAGTGCATTGTAGAACATACACTGCAAAATCACTCTTGCAAGGGTAGGTACCTCTTATTACTAAAGGAGATTGCCTCAGAGGTATGTGAATCTCTTTGGTGTTAGCACCGTAGCGGCAGGCTTTGCATTTAGAACATTTTGTAAAGCCTCTATGGGTTTTAAGCCAATCCATACCTTTGTTGTTACTAGGCGCATTGATTTGGCTCGCCTAAAGGAGATTGGGGGTACTCTGGATCCAAGCTCCGGGTCACTTCGCACAATCTGCCTGTGTTTATAAAGCATATGTGTGTGTGTGTGTATATATATATTTATGTATATATATATATATATATATGTGTGTGTGTGTATATATGTATATATGTGTATATGTATATATATGTGCTTATATACAGAAAAGCCCCATGCCAAAACGGGCATCGAGCCAAAGCCTTTGGGGTCGAAGACAAAGTCCAGCACCGAACATCACCACTCTGTACCGAAAACAAATTCTGATCTGAAAACTCCAACCAAGAAACCATCGCACTGAAACCTTTGGCGCCTAAACAGACTGAGACTCCAAAATCACCTAAAAAGCATGCTTTCGGTGAGCCACTCGAAAAACCGGATCCAAAACAGAAAATTCTGGTGATACATCCAAAAACCGACATATTACCACCAAAGTGACTTTAAAAAGGGGTGCTACTACAGAAGAGGAATGCCACATTCCATTAAAGAAGAGAACTGTTGGGACAAATCCTTCCCCATCGCCTCTTTCTCCACCACCTTTACCCCAGTCTCTGCCTGTGCCAACTTTACCTGAGGATTCACCACCACATATACCTGACTATCAGGATGATGGGGATGGGAAGGATGATAATGACAATCAACCCGGACCTACAGATGAGTGGGATGACTACAACACTGACTCGCCCATTGACAATGATCCAGATCTTTATGCTTTCCAGACCCTTGCCCCCAGATGACCGTGTAGGCTATATTGAACTACTAGGCAGGGCTGCTAATTACCATGGGGTGCAACTCCATAAAGAATCCCTTGAAGAGGACTTTCTTTTTGAGACATTAAATAGCACACAGAAATCTACACACATATTGCCCATGTTGAAAGGAATGACCAGACATGTAGACAACATCTTTAAGGATCCTGTCAGAGCAGGTCCTACCCCTGGTGGAGGGAAAAATTCCAAGACTGCCCCATCGGATCCAGTCTATACAAGAGGACAACTACCCTTAGACTCATTAGTAGTTTCTAATGAACTTAAGAGGGCAAACTCTCAGACTACTGGAGACGCACCACCCCCAGATAAGGAATCCAAACTCCTTGATGCTTCAGGGAAAAGGATAGCCTTCCAGGCAGCTAACTTCTGGCGCATATGTAACACACAAGCATTGCTAGCAAGATATTACCGCGCGCACTGGGATGAAATGGAACAACCTATTCAATTTCTACCCCAAGAACACAGATCTAAAGCACAAGACCTGGTACATGAGGGACAATTAATTTATAATAATCAAATTAGATGTTCCCTAGATGCTGCTGATACATCTGCCAGAGCGGTGAACACTAGTGTTCTTCTAAGAAGACACGCCTGGCTGCGCATATCAGGGTTGAAACCAGAGGTTCATACCTCAATATTAAACACACCTTTTGATACGGAACACCTTTTTGGGCAGGTGGTAGACTCTTCACTTGACAAAATAAAGGATACGGAAGTGGCTAAATCCATGGAAGCCCTTCAGTTTCCACAAGGCTGTGGTTCCTTTCGTCGCTACTTTTATCGAGCAGGGTCCAAAAATACTTCCGTGGACACTGCGTCCACCTATAAGGTCAATAACCAACCCTCAGGCTCCAAAACTGTGTTTAGAGGCAATTACAGAGGAAACAAGGGCAGAGGTAGAGGTTCCAATACACATAACTCTCCCTCCAATACAAATCAGTGACTTACCCATAGTTCCCCCGACCATTTAAAACCTCTGGGGGGGGGGGGGGGAGACTGTCACAATTTCTACCAAAGTGGGGGTCAGTAACAACAGACAGGTGGTTTCTCCAAACTATCCATTCTGGTTACTGCCTGGAGTCCATCAACACTCCTCTAAACATTCCCCCAAAGTCACACAAACTTTCACCGGATCATCTATACCTTCTCAAACAAGAGGTACAATCCCTACTACTAAAACAAGCTACAGAGCCCGTACCACCACATCAAGGGTCGGCGTATACTCCTTTTACTTCCTAATTCCCAAAAAGGAGGGCTCTCTCAGCCTCATATTAAAATCTCAGAGAACTACATTTTTACATACAGTCAGACCACTTCCACATGGTAACACTTCAACAGGTACTACCTCTTTTGCAAAAGGGCGACTTTCTTTCTACTCTATATTTAAAGGACGCCTACTTTCATATTCCAATCCATCCGGCTCACCGCAAATTTCTCAGGTTTGTGGTAGCAGGTCAACACTACCAATTCAAAGTCCTCCCATTTTGAGTCACCACTGCCCCCGGAGTCTTCACAAAATGTCTGGCGGTAGTAGCGGCGCATCTCAGAAGACAAAGCATACTTTTCTTCCCCTATCTGGACGACTGGCTCATCGTAGCCAGCACCTACCAATGTCTCAAGCACACTTCCGTAACCATTCAGCTGCTTCACCAGCTAGGATTTTCAATCAATGTCTTAAAATCACATCTTTAGCCAAACAAAATTCAGGATTACCTAGGAGCCACTCTGGATACTCAAAGGCCTCTGGCGTTTCCCAATGCAGCCAGAATTCAAAACATTCAGGTGCTAACTCGCAAATTTCAAGGCAATCAGTCACTTCCAGCTCGATTGTGTATGCAACTGTTTGGAATGATGGCCTCATGATCGTTTCTCACGCCAAATTGCACATGCGTCCACTTCAAGAATGCTTAGCTAGTCAGTGGAACCAGTCACACGGTCTATTAACGGATCTAGTGTTGGTAAGCAGCCATATTCTTCGCTCTCTGCAAAGGTGGAACACCCAAAATCTGTCAAAAGGACTCTCGTTCATAGACAGTATCAACAGCGGATGCGTCACACACTGGCTGGGAAACTCATCTTCAACAACACACAGTGCAAGGGCTGTGGAGCCACCAGCAAAAGTTGCTCCACATCATTATTTTACAGCTCATGGCAATCTTTCTAGCTCTCAAAGCCTTTCGAGATTACCTATCTGGCAAAACTGTATTAGTCCGAACCGACAATATGACACCTATGTTTTACATACAAAAACAGGGGGGGGCACTCTCTTCAACTGTCCCACTTAGCCCAAAACATCTGGAAGTGGGCTATTCACCTCAACATTTATCTCCTAGCGGAACATCTACCATGAGTCAACAATCAGATTGCCGACCTCCTCAGCAGGCAGAGGTATCAAATACACAAGTGGGAACGTCGCCCTCAATTTCTCCACCCATACTTCCAGTCCTGGGGAGTCCCTCACATCGACCGGTCCGCAACACCTGAAAACGCAAAATGCCAAAGCTTCGCCTCCAGGTATTCACACCCGTTGTCCAAAGGCAATGCTCAGTGGATGAACTGATCAGGGATGTTTGCCTTCGCTTTTCCACCTCTCCTACTCATTCCATCAGTGGTTGGGAAACTCGGGCAAACATCCCTCATGCTAATACTAGTGGCTCCAACATGGGCACATCAACCCTGGTTCACAACCCTGTTGGAACTCTCTCTGGTACCACATCAAAAATTACATTTAACTCCCAGTCTCCTCACACAGAGCCATGGAGAAATTAAACACCTAGATCCCAAACAATTGAACCTTGCGATCTGGCTTTTGAAGTCATAGAGTTTGGTTATCTGAACATTCCACCAGACTGTATAAACATTATCAAGGAAGTTAGATAGCCTACCTCAAGAGCTTGCTATGCAGCCAAATGGAAGCCATTTGTTATATATTGCAATAACAATAACATTAACCATCTGTATGCCTCCATACAAAATATTATCTGCTACCTGTTACACTTACAGTAGTCGTCATTGGCCTATACATCCATTAGACTGCATCTCGCTGCAATTGCAACCTATCTTCAAAATAGGCAACATTTATCGCTCTTCAGAGTGCCTGTAATCAAAGCATTTATGAAAGGACTGAAAAGAGTTATAACTCCAAGACTTCCACCTGCCCCAGTGTGGAATCTTTATTTATTTATTTATTTTTATTATTATATATTTTTCTTTTATGTAGCAGCGTATAAGAAAACGTTACATGTTCATGTTGATAATCAAATCACACCAGTAATACTGCCAACACATTTGTATTCAGTCACAGCTCCTATACAACTACCATTTTGTTTATCAAAGTATCTATAAAGCACAATCCTCAGTTGGTTTGTTACACAGCACACCATCTGTCCGTATTTATATTCTAGTCAGTCGCTAGTGTCAGATCCCTCGTCCTCTGGGGGGGGGGCTCACATATTTTTCCACGATGTGTGTTCCATTTCCCCCAGATGCGGGTCCACTTTTTGGGGCATCCCCTATGGACGTATACTGATTTCTCCATTACCATTGTAATACTATATCTTGGCACCATTTCTGCAGGGTTGGGGACTGTCCAAACCCCCAGATCTGAAAGAAACCGTTTAGTATTAGATTCTTTACCTTAGAATATCCCCAGGCGTCAGACTGGATCCGAAAAAGTTTGCGTAGCAGTACCCCTGCGCGTCGGTAGGCGTCGTCTGCGGCTCCGCTTCCGTCGTCGGCGTCGCTGGCGCCGGGATGACGTCGTCGGAGTACTTAGACGCCGCCCTCGCGCGCTGACGTCAGTTCTTCTTTTTTCCACGCCAGCAAGCGCAGGTCCGGAGAAAGTGGTACCCTTTAGTCACTTTTTGACTAAGCTTTTTCGATCCTTTTTGGATCCGTTTCGAGTCTACGACTCCATCGGTGCCGGTAGGAATGCCCGGGTTCAAGCCCTGTGCCGACTGCAACCGACTGATGTTGGTTACCGACCCCCACCGCCCGTGCCTACATTGCCTGGGGCCCGACCACGATGACAAGTCGTGGCCCGACTGCCGGGCCTTGACGTCGAAGGCTAGGTGGGAGCGGTCCTGCAAGAGCTTCGAGCTCCGCCAGTCGGGCCCGCGCCGCTCGAGGTCCCGAGGTCGAGGGACCGGTCGCGGGGTCATCACAGCTCGGCGAGTCGACACCACTCTTCGGGCTCCAAGTCCTCAGGTAAGAGGCACAAGAAGTCGAAGAAGCGACATCGCTCTTCTGACTCCCCCGATGCTCGCGGGACGCGACCAGGGGTTCAGGTGACACCGCCCACGCGGCTCCGCCGGAGCCGCAGGCGTCGCGGCCTGCTCCATACCCGCGGGTCCCTGGGCAGAACGCGACGCCGGAGGAGATCAATGCCTTCCTCATGGCCATGAGTTCGCTCTCTCCTCCATCGGGTTCCGCGGCGCCTTCGGGCGCAGCGGACCAGACTGGGATCCCAAGCGGGCCGGGTGCTTCGGCCCCGGCGCCGTCGGCGACTTTGGTCGGCCCCACTGGATCCGGTTCCGGATCCGGGTCACCACTGGTCGACCCTACGACCCCGCCGGCGTCGACCCCTAGGGTGTCACCCCCGGTGCCGTCCTTGGACGACGCCGTCCCTGGTCCGACCCTCAATCCAGATCCGGCGTCGGAGCGGCGTCGCTCGACACCGCATTCGACGCTGGCCGAAGAGCAATTCTTCGAGGATCTGGGTCCATCCTTTATCCCTGAATTTCAGGTCATGGACGACGAGCGATACTGGGGGGGGACTGAGGACCCCCTGGCACGTGAGTGCCAGTCATATGAGGACTGGACACAGGAACTTAGGGAAGCCAGTGGCCTGGATACCTCCCCAGACACTGGTTTTGTCTCCCCTCCTACCGTGGCTACGGAGGAGGGGGCAGCTTATAGTGTGGTGCTGATGAGGGCAGCCAAGGCCTTGGCTCTTAAGCCCCCCGTCGCAACAGTAAGTTCCAACATCCTCACAGAGGTCCTTAAACCGCAGGTAAGCTCCCCAGAGCCTCTACTGCCGTTTAATGAGGCTCTCACAGACGTCCTGTTGGGCACTTGGTCAGGCCCACTACAGGCCCTCCTGTAGATAGGACAGTTGCTAGGCGCCACCGTCCAGCTCCGGGCGACCCTAGTTTCTTGTCTACCCACTCCACCGCTGAGAGTCTGGTTATCAAGGTCTCTACCTCCCAATCTACATTCCCGACGGCACCACCAGATCTGGAATCCAAGAGGTATGAACAGTTCGGAAAGAAGTTGTTCTCTTCCCTTAGTTTGGGGTTGCTGTCAGTCAACACTGCGTGCCTCTTGGGCCGTTGCACCCACTCTCTGTGGGATAAGGTTGCGGCCGTGCTGCCTGAGTGTCCGGAGGGAGCCCAGGCGAAACTCGCTCAAGCCCTTGCGGAGGGAAGAGACGCCTGGCTGAGTTCTGCAAACTTTTCGGCCGATGTCCAAAACACTCTTATGGACATGCCGTTCGATGGCAGCTACCTCTTCGGTGGCAAGGCAGATCATGCGCTGGAACGCTTTAAGGACTCCAGGGCTACGGCCAAGTCCTTGGGCCTGTCGCCCCCTTGCCAGCAATCTTCTGCCCAGCGCTCCTTTCGTGGCCACGGAAGGGGTGCTCCCACACGTCCTGCCAGCCACGGGCCACAGATTAACATTCAGCGCGGTTGCGGACGTGGTTACTGTCGCGGCGGTAATAGGTGACAACAGCGCGGCCAGTCCACATCCACCCCCGCAGCATCCGCCTCAAAGCCTTCCTAGTCTGAGCTTTCAGGCCCATTTGACGCCAGTCGGGGGCAGGGTTCGCCATCACCTCCTCCACTGGCGATCCATCACATCGGACAGGTGGGTCCTGCAAATCGTCCGAAGGGGCTACTCCCCTTCCCTTCGAGGCGACCCCTCCAGCCATGCCACCGCAGTACCACCGCGTGTCAGGGGATCACTTGCAACTTCTGCAAGAGGAAGTTATGGCCCTCTTGGCCAAGGGGGCCATCGAGTGCGTTCCTGGGCCAGAAGTAGGGTGTGGTTGTTACTCCCAATACTTTCTGGTTCCCAAGAAGGGCAAAGGGGGCCTGCGCCCTATCTTGGACCTCTGGAACGTCAACGTCTTCCTCCGGAAGGAGAAGCTCAAGATGCTGACTTTGGCTCAGGTCTTAGCTGCCCTAGACTCAGGAGACTGGATGGTAGCGTTGGACTTGCAGGACGCCTATTTCCGCATCCCCGTCCTGCCGGCCCACCGGCGTTACCTGCGGTTCACGGTAGGCCAAGAGCACTTTCAGTTTACCGTGCTCCCCTTCGGCCTTACCAGCGCCCCACGGGTGTTCACGAAAGTGATGGCGGTGGTCGCAGCTCATCTGCGCAGGTTAGGGGTTTCAGTCTTCCCCTACCTCGATGACTGGTTGTTGAAGGCGGGCTCGCCCCAGACAGTCGTCAGCCACCTCCAGACTACGGCCGACCTCCTGCACTTGCTGGGGTTCTCCATCAATGTGCCGAAGTCGCACCTGTTTCCCTCTCAGAAGCTCCTCTTCATCGGAGCGGTTCTAGACTCGGCGCAGTTTCTGGTTTATCCTCCCGAACAGCGGGTTCGGGATATTCAGGCTCTGATTCCGATCTTTCAGCCTTTATCCCGAGTCTCGGTCAGGTTGACGCTGCGGCTTCTGGGGCTGACGGCCTCCTGCATCCTTCTGGTGCATCACGACAGGTGGCGGATGCGTGCTCTGCAGTGGGACCTGAAGTTTCAGTGGGCCCAGCATCAGGGCAGCTTGTCTGACCATGTCTTGATCTTGGAGGGCACTGCAAGACAGTTCACGAACCGCGATTGGGTCAGCAGCAGATCCCTCTCCCTACCCCAAACGGAGCACGTAGTTGTGACGGACGCGTCCCTCCAGGGCTGGGGGGACCACATGGGAGAGGCGAAGATCAGAGGCCTCTCATCTCCGGTGGCGATCCGACTTGCACTGAAGGCATTCCTCCCCTCTGTCCGGGGGAGTGTAGTGCAGGTGTTCACGTACAACACCACCGCCATGTGGTACTGCAACAAACAGGGCGGGGTGGGGTCGTGGACCCTTTGCCAGGAGGCTCTGCGCCTCTGGCAGTGGCTGGAACATCAGGGCGTGACCATGGTGGTTCAACACCTGGCAGGTTTCCTGAACGCCAGGGCGGACAAACTCAACCGTCGGTGCATGATGGATCACGAATGGCGTCTGAACTCGGACGTGGCGCAAGGCCTCTTTCAGCAGTGGGGAGAGCCTTGGTTAGATCTATTCGCCACAGAAGAGAATGCGCAATGTCATCAGTTCTGCGCATTGGAATTTCCAAGGCGGCACTCGCTAGGAGACGCTTTTCGTTGCGAGTGGAGTTGCGGTCTGTTGTACGCCTTTCCGCCTATACCACTTCTGCCCAGAGTGCTGAAGAAGATCAGGCGCGACCGGGCCCAAGTCATCCTTGTGGCTCCGGACTGGGCACGAAGATACTGGTATCCCGAGCTAGTCAGCATGTCAGTCGATCCCCCGATTCGTCTGCCTCTTCAGGAGGACCTTCTGTCGCAGCAGCAGGGGACGGTCCTCCACCCGAACCTGTCCAGTCTCCACTTGCATGCGTGAAGATTGAGCGGCGGCAGTTGAGGCCATTTGACTTGCCTCCTGAAGTCTGTAATGTGATTCTGGCAGCCAGGCGTCCCTCCACAAAATCGGTATACGCCTGGAGGTGGAACAAATTTGTGGCATGGTGCACAGCAAAGTCTGTGGATCCCCTTTCTGCCCCTCTTTCAGAGGTTCTCCTCTTTCTTCCTTCTCTTGCCCAGCAGGGCTCTGCTCTGGGCACTCTTAAAGGGCTACCTCTCTGCCATTTCCGCCTTCTTAAGGCTCTCTGATCAGCCCTGTTTGTTCAAGTCCCCAGTTGTAAATAGGTTCTTGAAGGGCATCACTCATATGTTCCCTCCTGTTCCTTTCGTGATGCCTCAGTGGGACTTGAACCTTGTTCTGACCTATCTGATGTGCACTCCCTTCGAGCCACTTCATAACTGTCCTCTTCGACTTCTTACTCTTAAGACTGCATTTCTGGTTGCCATCACCTCTGCCAGGAGAATGAGTGAGCTCCATGCCCTTTCTTCTAAACCTCCTTTCCTTTCTGTCCATCCGGACAAAGTTGTGTTGCGGACGCGACCCTCTTTCCTGCCCAAGGTGGTCACAGCCTTCCACATCCGGCAGTCCATCACCTTGCCCACCTTCTTTCCGCCTCCGTATCCCTCGAAAGAGGAAGAGAGGCTCCACCGTCTGGACCCAAAACGTGCGCTCTCATTTTATCTGTATCGCACACGCCAGTTCCGGTTGGATGACCAACTCTTTGTTGGTTACGTGGGTGCTAAGAAGGTACGGGCGGTGCACAAACGGACAATTTCTCGATGGGTCGTCTTGTGCATCAAGGCTTGTTACTGTCTGGCTAAAAAGGAGCCTCCTGTGGGGCTACGTGCCCATTCTACTCGGGCCACGGCGGCTACTACTGCCCTGGGTCGGGGAGTCCCCTTGCAGGACATCTGTCAGGCAGCTACGTGGGCCTCGCTGCACACGTTCGCAAGACACTACTGCCTGGACAGCCAAGTCCGGAGAGATGACTTTGTCAGCCGTTCCGTTCTCCAGGACTTTCTGGTGTGATCATTGGTTCGCAGACCCACCACCGGGGTTGGTATTGCTGGGGTATCTATTCTAAGGTAAGGAATCTAATGCTAACCTGTTTCTTTCAGATGCACAAGTTACTTACCTTCGGTAACGATATATCTGTAAGAAATAGTAGTTAGTATTAGATTCCTTAGCGCCCCACCCATCCTCCCCGTTCTGCGTACCGATATCTAGGGTTAAGATCATCCCCTTTCAGGGCCCTAGTTTTTTTGACACCAGTGTTGGTTTTATCATGGCTCTGCATTTCTGGCGCGGAAAAGCTGTGTATAAGAACTGACGTCAGCGCACGAGGGCGGCGTCTAAGTACTCCGACGTCATCCTGGCGCCAACGACGCCGAAGACGGACGCGGAGCCGCAGACTACGCCTACCGACGCGCAGGGGTACTGCTACGTAAAATTTTCCGGATCCAGTCTGACGCCTGGGGATATTCTAAGGTAAGGAATCTAATACTAACTACTGTTTCTTACAGATATATCGTTACCGAAGGTAAGTAACTTGTGCTTTAGAGCGATATTGCGTTTTGCTAATGTTAGGCCGAGAGTTACCCAGTTCTGGTCTGATTGAGTAAGGTCTGTAGGTTCCAAAATATTAATAAGACAGTATTTTGGTTCCTGGAGGACCTCTATCCTGGTGACCTGTGATATTGTGCACATTATTGCTTCCAGTAGGTCTGAATGGTGGGGCACCCCCATATGGTGTGTATAAACGTTCCTGGGAGGCCGCATTGCAGTAGGCATAGTGGTGTGCTGGCGTTTCCCAATTTAGGCTGAAGTGAATGTGTACAATATGTTCTATGTAGGATTTTTAATTGTAGTAGCCGCAGCCTTGAGGGGATTGCTACCTCCCTTGGAGATGCTAATGCTACCTGCCAGTCTGCCTCCTCCAGGGGCCGCAAATCCTCCTCCCACCGTTCTTTAAGAGTGAACGTAGGATCTTGTTGGATATTTACTAACTTTCTGTACACTTGGGAGATGGCTTTTTTGTGTAAGTAGTCTGTGAGAAGTCTATCCTTAAGTGGCGAGGCTTCTGGCAGTTGTGTGTCCCGAGGTATGATCTTCTGTAGTGCGTGCTTTAACTGTAAGTATCTATACCGTTCTGTCTGCTCCAATCCATACGTTTCTTATAGTTATACGAACAGAATTACTGCCCCCTTTTTCCAGATGTCTCCCTCTTTAGTGATACCTATTAGGTCCCATTGTCGGAAACCTTTGGTATTGCTCAGTTTGCCAAGTAGCTGTGTGTTCCAGATAGGTGTGACTTGCGTAATTACCCCTTCCCACCCTAATGCACGTTGTGCCTCGAACCATATTTGTACCGTGTGTGCCGTAGGGCCTGTAAGTGTAGGTCACCGTTTTTTATTATAAAGTGTTCCCATGAGACCCTCCCTCTCAAGTAGATGTCTATCCAATGGGAGCGCTATGTCGTCCTGTGATACATGGAGCCATTGGTTTAAGAATATAAGTTGTGTCGCCCAATAGTATTGCTGAACATTGGGAAGTGCAATCCCTCCGTCATACCACTCTTTCATGAGCTTTCTTAAGGCTATCCGGCTCCCTCCTTACCAGGTGTTTGGCAGCCAGATATCTGTGAGACCGGTCGCCTCTGCAAAGTCTGATAGATTGAAGCCCTGTCTATCAGGATCTCTGGGGGTTGCCTATCCATGGATGCGTCCATGGTGTTATTGAGGTTCCCCCCAGTATGAGTTCTCCCGCGGGAGTGACTGAAGAAACACACCCAGGGCCGGCAATGCTGCGCGGTGTAGTGCTGGGGGGATATAAATTGATACCAAATTGTATGTGCATCCTTCCCACTGGCAGGTCAGGGCTGCAAAGCGTCCCTGGTCATCTGTCCTGGACCCCTGAATTATTAGTGGGAAGCGTGTATTAATCAATATGCCAACTCCCCGTGACCCAGACGTGAATTCTGAATGTACTGCCATCTTATAGCCCCACCTATCTAATGCTTTGCACGCAGAGCCCACCAGGTGCGTCTCTTGTATGAGGTCCACCGCCGGTCCTTTACGTTTTAATTACCAATCCTCTCTTTATTTTATCCCCCAGCCCATTCACATTCCAGGAAAGTATTGTAAAGGGGGGGGTCTGTTGTGTGCTGCGTGGGACCACCCGAGTCATGTCCTGTCTTCGTTGTTACTTCCTGTAGTTGTCATCCTTTGTATGGAGCTGTGCCTGCGTCGTTTCTTAGCACAATTTTCTCTATGTACATGTGTATGCTGCAGTGATAGTCTGTACCGTTGCCATTAAAGAAAAAGAAACAATCCCCGTAACAACCCTGTTCCCCCCTCTTCCTCTTTGCCTCCCTGCATAGCGGATTTAAAACTATCCGCCACCCCAACTCAGCAGAGCGCTTCCGTCCCATAACTATATAAATGCGTTGGGGGGTGGAGACTCTTAGCGACCATCTGGCGGGACGCCCCGGATAATGTCTTCATTCTTTGATTGAAGATGGATGTGTGTCTGTCCAAAATGATGCCACTTCTCCGGATTTCATAGTGGGTCCATATTTACGAAATGATAGTATGACGAGGGTTAGCTGTCCTGAGCTCTACTTATTTTAAAGCAGTTGTCCCAGTTAATCAGAGTCCTCATCTTCATTCCGTCGTTTGATCGGATCTGATTCTGTCCGTTGGGCGTAGGCCGTTCCTTCCGTTGTCGAACTATGATGTTGTCTCCTAGTGTCTTTTCCTTTTGGGCCGGGTGCCGGTCTCCAATCTCCCAACCAATTCTGTACCTCATCTGGGGTTGAGAAAAACCTGCTCTACCCTTCCGCCTGTACCCTAAGTTTAGCAGGAAAGAGCATAGCATATTTCAGTTCATGATTGCGCAATTCTTTCTTAATTTCCAGAACGTTTCTACGTTGGTTGGTGACTGTCGCGGTGTAATCTGGGTATAGTGTTACTGTGGTATTCCCCACCTTTAGTGAGGGGCGGGGCAAACGTGCCGTTTGTAGAATCGTATCTCTGTCGCGATAATTGAAGAGGCGGGCCAGTATTGGTCTGTGGGGCGCCCCTGGCTTGGTCCTACCCCCCGGAAATCTGTGAGCTCGTTCCACAGAGAAGAAACTAGACAGTCCTCGGGCTGTAGTTGAGTTTTCACTAGGTCTTCCACAAAGACATTGTAGGAAGGTAGATCCCTGACTATGGTTGCCCCCAACTTTTTGCCTGGTGTTTTGCTGGTTTTCTGACTTAGTTGACCTGGGGCCCTGCTATTCAGGACCCCAGGCCTACTGCTCTCTCTGTAAAATGGATTCCATGTACCTTAGGTACATATCTAATTGGATACTGAGTCACCTTATCGGTCCCTGTACAGTGTACCTTAGGTACCCAGGGCATAGGTGTACCCAGGGCCTACCAGGGGCTGCAGCATGTATTATGCCACCCCTGGCTGGCCATCCAAATCTGACACAACTGGCTGCACGACAGCTGGGGCAAGGTGGTGTAATCACCCTTTGCTTTAGATATAGTATACCTATATCTAACCCTAAAATGGACACACGGATCTCCTATCAGTCACTCCTATGGCAGGCCTTAACAATCCTGAAGGCAGAGTGCTTGGAATCGTGTGAGATGGTGCTCTGGCATGAGCTGAGCCTGTCTGCGGCTTTCGGGATCCATCCCTTAGCCGTTTCCATGATATCGCATACCATATACTCTTAAGTGCATTATAATCCTCGCGGTTATATGCCAACTCTGGTATCGCTTTATCAAAACATGTCGAGTAAGGTGTCATACGAATTGGAATACTAACCCCTCGCCAATTCTGGCGACGGGGTTAGTATTCCACCCTTCTAGAGGGACACGACATGCATGTAACCTATAACCCGGTTAAAAGTCAGACAGAGCCTTAGCATCCACAAAATGGATGCTGCCACCGAGACACAAGTCTGCCCTCCTGCTGCTGGGAGTCCTCCCAGAGCAGGAGATAAGGACAAAGGGTTTCCTGCCAGGGGCGGTGCCAGCACCGTCCCAGACAGGGTTTTGTGTATTGTAGGTAGGCAGGGCTTCAGAGGAAGGTGACTGCACGTGGCACCCCGGTGCTCACTGTGCATAGGCTGGCTTAAACCAGTTCCAGGGACACTCCAGACCCTGTGCTGGGGAAAAGCCCGCCAAGGAAGTGGGTGTAACCACCCCCCTCCTGGTCCCACCCCTAGGGCAGGACTTAGTCGCGTGCCAGCCCCCTTTTCCAAGATAAAGGTAGAGACTGGCCCCCTTCCAAATCAGATCATCTTTGGAATCAAGATACCACTTTCCACGAAATGACTTCACGATTTCTTCCTCAAGATTCTCCCTTGTGGCTAAGGAGTAGTCACCCTGCATCCGCAGGCACCATCCAAGAACACTGCGGTCTGCTGCACGTCCTTCCTCCGGAATCCGACTGCCCAGCTCGACGAGACCCGGCTTCCCTGGCACCTCTGACCTCTACCCACCTCTACAGCACAGCTGAGAACCGTGGGTGCGACGAGACCTCGAGGGACCGGCCATCGCCAAGACTGCACGACTTCTGCACAGCAAGCCCGCCGAGTAAATCCCTGGTGAGTGCTTTGGGGTCCGAGAAGCCCCCACCCTGAGCAGCTCCAGCACCGAAGAGCAGCCCCCCAGCATCTCCACGATCGGCGTGGGGCCCTTCTGCTTTTTGCTGCTCACCGCGTTGTTTGGCTACTAGCCCGCTGGCTTGTGGCATTCCGAACGACGCCCGACGACAACACTGCTGCTAGTCTGGTGGCTCCAGTCTGGCCCTTGCTTCCCTCCATCGGAGAAGTACCCTGGACCCTCCTGGTCCGGCTAAGACGCCATTTTAGGTCCACCGCGTGGGCCTTGCCTTTGCCAAGACTTGTTGCCCAATCCTGGGTCCAGCGACGTCGACAGCAAGAACCTTCGTGGGACAGCTCGCACCTCCATCCTGGTCGCCGACAACGCCTCCTGGTCCGAGAGACTGCAGAGCCCAGCAGCGCCCACTCACCTGACTGCGGTGACTTCGCCCGGTGCCATCCTGGTGCCCACTTAATCACTGGCTAGTGATTCAAGAACTTGGTCCCCTCTGTTTTCAGGTTTCCTTCTTCCTTGATCCAGGCTTGGATCCATCGAACTTTCCTTCACTGGTCGCCTGCCAGCAACTTCCTTCTTCCAGGCTCCTGGTCCGGCAACGAGATTCCCGACGTCTTTTCAGACCTATGCAGCTGCAGCCCCTGGGCTAGGTAACTTCGGCACTTCGGTGTCCCAGCATAGCCTCACTATCCAAGGGTCAGGATCCACTGTCGTTTTCTCCCTACCAGGTCGGGTTCGCCCGTGAACACTAACTTTAACTTTACTAGCTTCCATAGACTTTGTCCCGCATCCCGCGTGAGAGTGCACACTCTGCACCCGAGTCCCCTAGGCCTCCTAGAAGTAATCTAACGATTCTATAGTCAAGTCCTAGCGATTCCAAAGCCTATTAGTACTGTACTTACCTGCTAGTAATTTCGCATTCCACTTTTAAAGTATATGGTTTTTCGTGCCCCTCGGGCATTTGTGTATACCGTGCTAACTTAAGTATTTTCGTAAGAGTTTTGTTGTGTGCTTAGCACCCTGTCCTCATAAAGAGTACAGGGTTGTTGTGATTCTAATAAATACATTGTTTATTTTCATAACACTTGTGTGGTGTCCTTTCACTGGGTGTTCAAGGGGTAATGTGATGGTGAAACAGCTGGCTTAACACGCCCTCTAGAGTCTTAGCCTTAGACTGCTCGTATCCATGCTACTAGGATAGCTGGTCTATAAGGTTGACTTACAACCAATCATCAATAAGGGTTGTTTGGACTGATATATAGTGATCACTAGAATAGTGAACACTGCACATCAGGCCAACTTCTCACAGAGATCCAGTGCGGGCCCCTGATAGTTTCCGGTACTCCAACTAGGCGGATGTTACAGTGTGGAATCCTAATATAGTCCTCACAAGGTTAATGGGCACACCATTTGAACCCATGCCCAAACCTGAACTACAGTTCCTTACTTGTAAGACGGCTTTTCTCATTGCTATCACTTCTTAGAGGAGAGTGGGTGAACTTTAGGCACTAACAATAGAAGAACCCTTTTTCCAGCTACACAAAGACAAAGTAGTTCTTCGCTCCAATCCCAAATCCCTACCTAAGGTAGTATCTGCATTTCACATTAATCAGTCCGTGGAATTACCTGTTTTTTTCCCTCAACCGGACTCTGTTGCAGAAAGAGCTCTACACACCGTAGATGTTAGAAGAGCACTGTTGTATTATATTGACAGTGCCAAATCTTTTCGTAAGACCAAACAACTTTTTGTTGCTTTCGCACCACCTCACAAGGGCAATCTTATATCCAAATCAGGTATTGCTAGGTGGATCGTTAAATGTATCCAGATTTGCTATGCAAAAGTCAAAAGGACTCTAACTGCCTCCTAGAGCACATTCCACTCGTAAACTCGGAGCCTCTATGGCTTTTCTAGGCAACATCCCTGTTACTGATAATTGCAAAGCTGCAACATGGTCCACACCACACTACTTCACCAAACACTATTGTGTGGATGTGTTAGCCAGACAACAGGCTAATGTGGGCCAAGCAGTGCTTACAACGCTGATTCAGACAACTTCATCAGTTACAGAATAGCCACCGCTTAGGGGAGACTGCTGTATAGTAATGCATTAGCATGTGATCTACAGCTGACAAGCCTCGAACTGAAAATGCTACTTACCCAGTATGCATCTGTTCTTGGCATGTAAAGCTGTAGAATCTCATGCGCCCACCCACCTCCCCGGGTACCTGTAGCTGATGTAGTTCTCTTGATACTATACATACTTACACATGGCTACCTCTATTCTTTACTACTACGCCATTCTCTCACCCTCTGCGGGAAAAGAAGCTGAAGATGGAGTCGATGACCATGTGCACTATCACCGAAAGGAGTCACCACCTACCTCGTGACTAGAAAGACATCTTTGAAGAAAAACAAAGTACAAGCATCCGCTCCCTACACTAGATGGCGATCTATGCATTAGCATGAGATTTTACAGCTCTACATGCCAAGAACAGATGCATACTGGGTAAGTAGCATTTTCCTTCTCTCCATAGGATTACAATGACTCTTTTCCCTTGAAAATTGTTCTAAGTGTGGAGTTGATTTGTATGAAGATCGGAAAAACTACATCCGTGCAAAACTGATTTTACTTACCTTTTCTCTAGGAAAGGTCCCAGTGTGATATCTAGGCATATCACACTGAGTAGAAAAAATAACAATAAGTAATCTGAAAAGTAACTGAAAAGTAATCTTGACATTTTGACCTACCTGTCATTCAATTGCATTTGAACCTGCATTCAATTGTAAAACACTGCATAACATTATGCACAGCATTTATTTCACTTACCTGTTGCTTGGCTTGGTTCTAGAAATAAAATAACTTAATATTTTTATACAAACAAAATTGGTCTGAGCTCAGTCTTTGAGTGTTTGACACCATTTGCTGACTGAGTGTGTACAACAAATGCTGAACACTACCCTCTGATAATGCCTTACTGCTTGCCCACAGTACCATAAATAGAGAGTAAGGTGCTATCTACTTTTACCTCTGGCTATCTTTGGGATTCCACTGGACTCTGTGCACACTATAGCTCATTTTGGTATAGTATACAAAGAGCCAGCTTCCTACATTCAGCCATAATCATTTGCCAGTCAATCTAAAAAAAAACGGGTCTCTTCACCCACTCAATAATTCACAGATCAACATTAGAATCAGAGTGTTCATGACTAAAGATGCCATGTCATTTCTTTCAAAAGGGGTGTACAGTTCACCCAGATAGTTATTCCATTTCACCCAAATTTTCGTCCATTAATTTGAGCACCCCCTGCTTTCTTAGACCACTCTCTCTGCCAGCATGCACCAATTCATGTCTCGCTTCCAATGATTTACTTGTTGTGCTAGTTCAGCCATCCACATCAGCGCATTGTTGTGTTTGGCCACCATTACTCTCATTGTCATCCATATCGGATCCATATGAGTGAAGTCTGTTCTTTTCTAGATAATCGAGAGGCACCACTTCGCTGAATCCTTCATGTGACTTCTACAAATGTTATTTTAAACACGCTACCGCGGATTCCTGGGCAACTCCCTAACATGTAGAAAAACGTCCCTTCGTGGCCACAGTGCCCGGCGCCGAGTGTGGTTGTTGCCCTGCCCATCTGTATGCTAGTAGTGCATGCACAGTAACAAGGTTGTAAAATCTTTAGTTTCACTAGGCAGAACCTGATCCTTATAGCCATCACCCTAGGGGATGCCAAACCATCAGGCCATTCTTCATACTCCAGGCCCTCAAGGTCTCGCTCCCAGTGGTCCGGGAGACTTACCAGTGTATTAGGTGACTTATTGATCAGTTTCTTATATGTGCAGTGTAGGAGAGTAGGGTCTGCTTCCTATGGTCACCCCCACTTTTTGCTTTGCTTTACTGGTTTTCGACTTAGATATGGCTGTGGGCCTGCTAATCAGACCCACAGCACAGATGCACTCTCTCTAAATTCACACCATGTACTCTAGGTACATCCACAATTGGGAATTGGTTCACCTTGTCAGCCCCTGTAGAAGTGTACCCTAGGTACTCAGGGCACAGGTGTAACCAAGGCCTACCAGGGGCTGCAGCATGTATTATGCCACCACCGGCTGGCCACTCAAACTGACACAACTGGCTGATCACTCAGCTGGGGCAAGGTCGTGTAATCACCCCTTGCTGAGGTATAGTATTCCTATATCTACCCTTATATATAGACACACAGTAACCTATAAGTCACTCCTATGGCAGACCATAACAATCCTGGAGGCAGAGTTATTGGTTATGTGTGAGATGGTGCTCTAGCATGAGCTGAGCCTGTCTGCAGCTTTCGGAACCATGACCTTATAGCTGTTCTATGATATTGCCATACCATATACTCTTAAGTGCTTTATGAACCTCACGGTTAAATGCTAACTTTGTTTTAGATTTATCTAAACATGTCGTGTGCGGTGTCATACGCTTTGGAATACTACCCCGTCGCCAATTCTGGCGTCGGGGGTAGCATTCCACCCTTCTAGAGGGAGAAGACATGTTGTTGCTGACTATCCCGGTTAAAGTTAACCAGAGCCCCAGCGTCACAAAATGGACGCTGCTGCCACAGACACAAGTCTGACCTCCTGCTGCTGGGAGTCCTTCCAGACACAGAGGTTTGGACAATAGGTTTCCTGCCTGGAGAGGTGCGAGCACCACCCCAGACAGGACTTTGTGTATTGGGATAGGGAGGGCTGAATAGATTGAGACACTGCCTAGAGCACACTAGGTGCTCCATGCATACCCCAGTTCAAACCGGTTGCTGGGGCACTCCAGCCCCAGCTCTGGCGCGAAACTGGACAAAGGAAAGGGGGTGTAACCACCCCCCTTCCTGGTCCCACCCATAGGAGGGACCTAGAAAGTAATCCAGCCCCTTTTAGTTGTATAAAGGTAGGAGCTGAGTCCTAGGACTTTAGATTAATCCTGAAATCGAAACTTGACACGAAACTCTGGACCTTCGACATTCTGCTGAAGCTGAAGACTGAAGAATCTCCCTTGTGGCCAAGGAGTGACTGTGAGAAGTTGGCCTGATATATAGTGCTCACTATTCTAGTGATCACTCTGTATCATTCCAAACAACCCTTATTGATGATTGGTTGTAAGTCAACCTTATAGACCAGCTATCCTAGTAGCGTGGACAAGAGCAGTCTTTAGGCTAAACTCTAGAGGGCGTGTTAAGCCAGCTGTTTTACCATCACATATACCCCTTGAACACCAAGTGAAAGGACACCACACAAGTTGTTATAAAAATAAAGGATATTTATTAATAACAAGTCTACCCTGAACTCTTTATGAGTCAGGGAGCTAAGCACAATACAAAACTCTTACGACAATACTGCAAGTTGCACAATTAACACAAATGCCCGAGGGGCACGAAAAACCATATACTCTAAAAGTGGAATGCGAAATACTAGCAGGTAAGTAACACGATCCAGAGGCTTCAGGACCACTAGGACTACCTTACTGAACCCTCAGGTTAGGAGCAGGAGGCCTAGGGAACCCGGGTGCAGAGTGGGAACTCTTACGCGGGATGCGGGACAAAGTCTATGGATGCTAGTAATTCCAAAGTTACTGTTTCCGGACGAATCCGACTAGGTAGACTAAAAACGAAAAAGGATCTGGACACTAGGATAGTGAACCTGTGCTGGAGCACCGAAATGCTCGAGTTACCTAGCCCAGGGGCTGCGGCTGCATAGGGTTCAAAAGACGTCGGGAATCCTCGTTGTCGTCTATGGAGCCTGAAAGAAGATGTTGCTGGCAGGCGACCAGTGAAGATGTTCGGTGTGATCCAAGACTGGATCAGTGAAGAAGACGACCTGAAGGCAGAGGGGACTTGGTTCTCAATCACTAGCCAGTGATTGTGTGGGCACCAGGATTGCTCCGGATGAAGTCACCGCGATCAGGTGAGTGGGTGACGCTGGACTCTGCAGCCACACGGGCCAGGAGGCGTTGTCGGTGTCCAGGCTGGAAGTGCGAGCTGTCCCACGATGGTGTCTGCTGTCGGCAATGCTGGATCCAGGATTGGAGCAACAAGCCTTGGCAACGGCAAGCCCACGCGGTGGAGTCACAATGGCGTCTGGAGTGGACCAGGAGGGCCCAGGGCACTTCTTGTTGGACAAGGAGCAAGGGCCAGTCTAGAGGACCTAGACCAGCGGTGAAAACGTCGTGGTACGTCGTCAGGAGGGTCACTAACCGACGGGCAAGTGACCGGACAACGTGGTAAGCAGCAAGGAAGCAGAAGGGCCCCACGCAGATCTCGTGGAGGCTGGGGGGCTGGACTTTGGTGCTGGAGCTGCTCAGGGTTGGGGCTTCTCAAACCCCAGTGCACCCACTCGAGGATCCCGCGGCGGTCGTGCTGGTTAAGCGTCGTGCAGGTCTTGAAGATAGCCGGTCGCTCGGGTCTCGTCGCACCCACGAATCTCAGCTGGGCTGATGATGCAGGTAGAGGTCAGAGATGGCAGGGAATCCGGGTCTCGTCGAGCTGGTCAGTCTTGATCCGGAGGATGGACGTGCAGCAAACCGCAAGCGCTTAGGTGGTGCCTGCTGGTGCAGGGTGGCTACTCCTTAGCCACAAGGGAGAGTCTTCAGAGAATGAAAAGAGTACCTTTCGTGGAAAGTAGTTCAAGTTTCAAGATTATCCAATTTGGGAAGGGTGCCCGCTCCTACCTTTATTCTAAGAAAAGGGTCTGGCACGCGACTAGGTCCTGCCCATGGGTGGGACCAGGAGGGGGGTGGTTACACCCCTCTCCTTTGTCCGGTCTCTCCCCAGCTCAGGGGCTGGTGTGCCCGTGGAACTGGTTTGAGCCGGCATATGCACAGTGAGCACCGGGGTGCCACTTGCAGTCACCTTCCTCTCAGCCCTGCCTACCTGGAATACACAAAATCCTGTCTGGGATGGTGCTGGCACCGCCCCTGACAGGAAACCCTTTGTCCAGGCCTCCCTCGCTGGAAGGACTCCCAGCAGCAGGAGGTCAGACTTGTGTCTGTGGTGGCAGCATCCATTTTGTGATGCTGAGGCTTGAGTTAGCTTTAACCGGGGTTCACAGTTACATACATGTTGTGTCCCTCTAGAAGGGTGGAATGCTACCCCCGTCGCCAGAATTGGCGAGGGGGTAGTATTCCAATTCGTATGACACCTTACTCGACATGTTTTGATAATGTTATACCAGAGTTAGCATTTAACCGCGAGGATTATAATGCACTTAAGAGTATATGGTATAGCGTTATCATGGAACAGCTATTAGGACTTGGTTCCGCAAGCTGCAAACGGGCTCAGCTCATGCCAGAGCTCCATCTCACATAATTCCAAGCACTCTGCCTTCAGGATTGATAAGGCCTTCCATAGGAGTGACTGATAGGAATATATGTGTCCATTTTAGGTTTAGATATAGGGAACTATATCTAAAGCAAAGGGTGATTACACCACCTTGCCCCAGCTGTCGTGCAGCCAGTTGTGTCTGTTTTGGATGGCCAGCCAGGGGTGGCATAATACATGCTGCAGCCCCTGGTAGGCCCTGGGTACACCTATGCCCTGGATACCTAAGGTATACTGTACAGGGACTGATAAGGTGGCCCAGTACCAATTGGTAAATGCAACTAGGGTACATGGTTGCAATTTTAGAGAGAGAACAGCTAGGCTGTGTGTCCGATTAGCAGGCCCACAGCCAGGGAAATTCGTAAACCAGTGAAGCAAAAAGCAAAAATCTGAGGTGGCCATAGGATTGCAGACCCCACTCTCCTACATAACCCCCCCCCCCCCCCCCAAACTTAGGGACATCAAACTAACCTTGACCAGGTGAGTCTTCTGGTTCTAAGTGGAAATACCTGGAGAGACCATCTGCATTACCATGGTCAGTCCCTGGGCGGTGCTCCACTGTAAAGTCCATCCCCTGTAGGGAAATGGACCACCTAAGAAGTTTGGGGTTTTCACCCTTCATTTGATTTAGCCATAAGAGGGGCTTATGGTCGGTCTGAATCTTGAAGTGAGTACCAAACAAGTATGGCCTCAGCTTCTTCAGGGCCCAAACCACAGCAAAGGCCTCCCTCTCAATAGCTGACCAACGTTTCTCTCTAGGGGTCAGCCTTCTACTTATAAAAGCAATGGGCTGGTCATGACCATCAATATTCAGCTGAGATAGAACAGCTCCCACACCCAACTCAGAAGCATCTGTTTGGACAATGAAAGGTTTGGAGTAGTCTGGACTCTTGAGAATAGGTGCAGTGCACATGGCCTGCTTTAGGTCATCGAATGCCTTCTGACCGCTAACTGTCCACTGAACTTTCTTTGGCATTTTCTTACTTGTCAGGTCATTAAGTGGAGCCACAATGGTTCCATAATTTCTGACAAATTTCCTGTAATAACCAGACAGGCCCAAGAAAGCTCTGACCTGTGTCTGGGTGGTTGGAGGAGCCCAGTCCTTTGTGGCCTGTATCTTGCTCTCCAGAGGTTGAACTTGGCCTCCACCTACAAGGTGGCCCAAGTATACAACTTGACCCTGCCCTATCTGGCACTTAGTAGCCTTGATAGTGAGGCCTGCCTTTTGCAGAGCTTCTAAAACTTTCCTTAGGTGGATCAGGTGATCCTCCCAGGTGGAGCTAAAGACAGCAATATCATCTAGATATGCTGCACAAAAGTCATCCAACCCAGTGAGAACTTGGTTCACCAACCTTTGAAAAGTGGCAGGTGCATTTTTCAAACCAAAGGGCATCCCCACAAACTGGTAATGACCTCCTGGGGTAGAAAATGCTGTCTTGGCCTTGGCATCCTCAGCTAACCTGATTTGCCAATAACCAGCTGTTAGGTCAAATGTACTTAAGAAAGTTGCAGAAGCCAACTTATCTATCAGTTCATCTGCCCTAGGTATTGGATGGGCATCTGTCTTAGTGACAGCATTGAGACGCCTGTAGTCTACACAAAACCTCATCTCTCTCTTACCATCCTGGGTGTGAGGTTTAGGTACTAGAACTACAGGACTAGCCCAAGGGCTCTCTGAGGGTTCAATGACTCCCAATTCCAACATCTTTTGTACTACAGTTTTTATGCAGTCCCTGACGTGGTCAGGTTGCCTGTAGATTTTACTCTTTATAGGCAGACTGTCTCCAGTGTCCACCTCATGTGTGCACCAGTTTGTCTGACTGGGGGTCAGAGAAAACATTTGTCTGAAGGATTGAAGGACTTGCTTACAATCCTTTTGTTGATGCTCAGAGAGGCTGTCAGAAAAGACTACACCATCCACTGACCCATCATCAGGGTTCTGAGTGAGCAGGTCTGGGAGAGGGTCACTCTCTTCCTCCTGTCCCTCATCTGTGGCAAGCCCATGTCCTCCCTGTCAACAAATGCTTTAAGCCTATTCACATGAAGTACTCTGTGAGGGCTCCTGGGAGTTCCCATGTCCACCAAGTAGGTGACTTCTCCCTTTTGTTCAATGATGATGTGGGGTCCAGGCCATTTGTCTTGGAGAGCTGTTGGGGCCACTGGCTCCAACACCCACACCTTCTGTCCTGCATGGTAAACCGTTAGGACAGCCTTTTGGTCATGCCAAGCTTTTTGAAGTTCTTGGCTGGCCTCCAGGTTTTTAGATGCCTTCTCCATGTACTCTGCCATCCTGGAGCGGAGACCAAGTACATAGTCCACTATGTCAAGTTTAGGCTTTTTGAGAGGTAACTCCCATCCTTCCTTCACAAGACGTAGGGGTCCTCTTACAGGATGCCCAAACAAAAGCTCAAAAGGGCTGTAACCAACCCCCTTCTGTGGGACCTCTCTGTAAGCAAACAGAAGGCAGGGTAAAAGGATGTCCCATCTTCGCCTAAGCTTTTCAGGTAACCCTTTTATCATCCCTTTGAGGGTCCTGTTGAATCTTTCAACAAGCCCATTGCATTGTGGGTGATAGGGTGTGGTGAATTTGTAATTTACCCCACACTCCTTCCACATAGCAGTCAAGTATCCTGACATGAAGTTTGCACCTCTGTCAGAGACAACCTCCTTAGGAAACCCCACTCTGGAGAACACTCCAACCAGGGCCCTAGCCACCACAGGAGCTGTAGTGGTCCTAAGGGGAATAGCTTCTGGATACCTGGTTGCATGATCCACTACCACCAGTATAAATCTGTGCCCATATGCTGTTGGGGGGTCCATTGGTCCAACAATGTCAATCCCCACTCTTTCAAAGGGAACCCCCACCACAGGTAGTGGTATAAGGGGGGCCTTTGTGGTGCCACCTGATTTGCCACTGGCTTGGCAGGTGACACATGAGCGACAAAACTCTTTAGTGTCCTCAGACATATGAGGCCAGTGAAAGTGTGGGGCAAACCTGTCCCAAGTCTTGTTCTGGCCTAAGTGACCTGCAAGGGGAATTTCATGGGCTAAGGTGAAAAGGAAACCTCTCAGAGACAAGGGGATGACCAGCCTCCTGGTAGCACCAGGCTTGGGGTCTCTTGCCTCAGAGTATAGGAGTCCATCGTCCCAGTACACTTTATGGGCACCTGTGGCATTCCCTGCGGCCTCAGCAGCAGCCTGCTGTCTGAGGGGTTCAAGAGAGGAACAGTCTAACTGTGCCTGCCTCAAGTCTGCCCTGGAAGGTCCCCCTGTCCCAAGAAACTCAACCTGTTCAGGCTCAAGCTCTTCTAGGACAGTTCCTTCTGGGGTCTTGGGGTCAGTCTCCTGTGAGAGCTGATCCTCCACCTGAGGCAGGGGGGAAGGGTCCACCTTACCCCTACTGCTCTTTCTCTTGGGTAGTGTCTGGTCCATTCTTCCAGGATCCAGCACTAGTTCAACTGGGCATTTCTTGGCCTGTGACCTAGTCACAGCAAGGACATGTGCTGATAAACCTAACATTTCCACATGAGTCCTATACTCCACATCTGACCATAAGGAGGATTCCAAATCATTGCCCAAAAGACAGTCCACTGGGAGGTCTGAACTAACAACAACCCTTTTGAGGCCATTTACCCCTCCCCAGGAGAAGTTAACAAGTGCCATACTATGGGAGGTAGTGGCATTGCTAGCATTGGTCACCAGGTAGTCTGAACCTAGTATTACCTGTCCAGGGTCCACAAAGTTTGGTGTCACCATAGTGACACTGGCACAAGTGTCCCTGTAGGCTTGAGCCATTTTTCCATTGATCAAAGGCGTCTGCCTGTACTTGCCCAGAGTACTAGGACTTATTGTAGGCGTCATATCCATGTCCCCAGTACAAACAAGAACAGCCTGAGTAGGTATCCTGACTAAGTCAGAACCCGCCTCAGTTCCCAGGGTTAACCCCACTATAGCCTTGGGAGGATTACTACCACTACTAACTGTACTAGGGGGTACAGATGCCTTAGGGGCAGTAGTGGTAGGAGTTGGGCCTTTCTTGGTGCACTCACTAAACCAGTGAGTATTACTTTTACAGTATTGGCACCATGGTTTCTTCTGACCATTATTATTCTTCCTCTTTTGGGAATTCTGGGACCCACCCTCTTTAGATTGTTGGGGCCCTGTTGAAGACTTCTGGTCATTTTGCTTATTCTCATTACCCTTGGGGTCTGCTTTCTTTTGGCCACCACCCTGGTTCTGGTTCTGCTGCTTGACACTTGTCCTGACCCATCTGTCTGCCTTCTTTCCCAATTCTTGGGGAGAGGTCAGATCTGAGTCAATAAGGTGCTGATGCAACAACTGATTTTGACAATTACTTAAGATTTGTTCTCTCATAATTAGATTATACAATCCTGTGTAATCAGTAACTTTACTTCCCAGTAACCAGCCTTCAAAAGCCTTAGTGGCACAATCAACAAAGTCAGCCCAATCCTGAGACTGAATTTTCTGGGTGTCTCTGAACAGCAACCTGTACTGTTCAGTTGTTATGCCAAACCCATCAATCAGTGTATTCTTCAGGACTTGGTAATTGTTAGCATCCTCAGCTCTAGTAGTGAGGAGCTTATCTCTACCTTTACCTTCAAAGGAGAGCCACAATATAGCTGCCCACTGACTCTGGGGGATGCACTGGACAGTGCAGGCCCTCTCCAAAGCAGTCATCCATTTGTGGATGTCATCCCCTTGTTTAAAGGGGGGCACTATTTTACTCAGGTGTCTAGTATCAAAACTCCTGTCTTTATCCTTAGGGATATTGCTGCCACCAGTGGGGACTGCCCCACTCAACTGTTGCTCTCTAGCAAAGGCAAGCTTCTCCTTGGCAAGGGCACGTTCTTCCCTCTGAATCCTCAGATTAGGCTGTTTCATCCTTGCTTTATGTTCTCTCCTCTGAGGGGAAGTCATTCTCCTCTGGGGAGAAGTCATTCTCCTCTGAGAAGAGGCATGAGAGTGCACAGATCTATTGGAGTCCCTAGAATGAGACCTATCTCTTCTAACTCCAAAGTTAGGCCTGCTTAGGGTCAGTACTGGGGGTCCCCCAGATCCTTCCCTATGTAGGTCTAAGTTGCCCTAGTAAGTCTGCTGACTAGCTCAGGACCTTTGTCTGCCTCATCCCCAGAAATATCCTCTTCATCCTCCTCCTCCTCTACTTCTTCAGTTTCAGGGAGGTCAGGATCTCCAAGGGTACCTTCTAGGGCTGGCATGCTCCCATCTGTCATAGAAGCTTTTCTAGCATCATATTTCTCTAAGAGACCTAACAGAAAAGGAGTGGTAGGGTTAGAACCCTGTTTCAATTTCCTGGAGGTACACAATTGTCTCATCTCCTGGAAACTGAGAGCTGCATATCTGGAAAGGACCTGTGGAGGGTCACTAATCACAAGGGGAGTCTCTGCAGACTCTCCATGGGTAGACATGCTTCTAGTGTGGTGTAAGTGATGCACCTACCTACACTATGGGTTTACCTACTGATCCTTGCTAGAGTTGTAGTTAGGGTGTGCTAAGCCCTGTTACACTACAACAGCTGGTTCAGTAGAACTCAGAGTATTCTAAGCTAAGTTATATGTACCTTGGTACTTATGTGATCTTTCAAATGATATTCTTAGGATACGTGTGTGGTAAAACAACAGCAAGCTCAAATCCCAACCGCTGCTCACCAATGTGAGAAGTTGGCCTGATATATAGTGCTCACTATTCTAGTGATCACTCTGTATCATTCCAAACAACCCTTATTGATGATTGGTTGTAAGTCAACCTTATAGACCAGCTATCCTAGTAGCGTGGACAAGAGCAGTCTTTAGGCTAAACTCTAGAGGGCGTGTTAAGCCAGCTGTTTTACCATCACATATACCCCTTGAACACCAAGTGAAAGGACACCACACAAGTTGTTATAAAAATAAAGGATATTTATTAATAACAAGTCTACCCTGAACTCTTTATGAGTCAGGGAGCTAAGCACAATACAAAACTCTTACGACAATACTGCAAGTTGCACAATTAACACAAATGCCCGAGGGGCACGAAAATCCATATACTCTAAAAGTGGAATGCGAAATACTAGCACGTAAGTAACACGATCCAGAGGCTTCAGGACCGCTAGGACTACCTTACTGAACCCTCCGGTTAGGAGCAGGAGGCCTAGGGAACCCGGGTGCAGAGTGGGAACTCTTACGCGGGATGCGGGACAAAGTCTATGGATGCTAGTAATTCTAAAGTTACTGTTTCCGGACGAATCCGACTAGGTAGACTAAAAACGAAAAAGGATCTGGACACTAGGATAGTGAACCTGTGCTGGAGCACCGAAATGCTCGAGTTACCTAGCCCTGGGGCTGCGGCTGCATAGGGTTCAAAAGACGTCGGGAATCCTCGTTGTAGTCTATGGACTCGCAACACACTCCGCAGGCAAACTCGCCGGGAGCGTTTTAGCACCATTTTTAAAATTTATTGACTTGTTTGTAATCTAATCTGTGTTGTACTTGATACTAGCTCACCTTAAACAGCCGAGGAACGCTCTACAGCGCCGGCTGCAACGTTTGATCAGACAGACGCCAATCGGCGACTTCTTGGGCCACGCCCACCTCGCAGGCCACGCCCCCTTTTACCCGCGAGCACATAAAAGCGCCAAATAAACAAGCGCCACACAGACTCGCAACACACTCCGCAGGCAAACTCGCCAGGAGCGTTTTAGCACCATTTTTAAAATTTATTGACTTGTTTGTAATCTAATCTGTGTTGTACTTGATACTAGCTCACCTTAAACAGCCGAGGAACGCTTTACAGCGCCGGCTGCAACGTTTGATCAGACAGACGCCGATCGGCGACTTCTTGGGCCACGCCCACCTCGCAGGCCACGCCCCCTTTTACCCGCGAGCACATAAAAGCGCCAAATAAACAAGCGCCACACAGACTCGCAACACACTCCGCAGGCAAACTCGCCGGGAGCGTTTTAGCACCATTTTTAAAATTTATTGACTTGTTTGTAATCTAATCTGTGTTGTACTTGATACTAGCTCACCTTAAACAGCCGAGGAACGCTCTACAGCGCCGGCTGCAACGTTTGATCAGACAGACGCCAATCGGCGACTTCTTGGGCCACGCCCACCTCGCAGGCCACGCCCCCTTTTACCCACGAGCACATAAAAGCGCCAAATAAACAAGCGCCACACAGACTCGCAACACACTCCGCAGGCAAACTCGCCGGGAGCGTTTTTAGCACCATTTTTAAAATTTATTGACTTGTTTGTAATCTAATCTGTGTTGTACTTGATACTAGCTCACCTTAAACAGCCGAGGAACGCTCTACAGCGCCGGCTGCAACGTTTGATCAGACAGACGCCAATCGGCGACTTCTTGGGCCACGCCCACCTCGCAGGCCACGCCCCCTTTACCGCCTACATCATGTGTTGTCACCGGAAGCGCAGCGGACGAGCGCAGCGGGAGCGCCGTTTGCGCGCCGAAGGCGCACCTAAGGCAAGCCCGTCTGCGCCCGTCATCGCCAGACCATCGCCTTTCGCCAGTCCCCCTGGTCTTTCCAGGTCATACCCACTTATACGCTATGACGGTAAGGAACTTTTATACTTGAACCCTACCCAAAGATGTTCTGAAGCTACTGGAATCTTAGGTCTCACGCAACTCAACTGCAATCATTGCCATTTCTCCACCAACACGCCCACTCGCGTGTGGGGTGACCGTCTCAATACAACAACTCCGCCGCTGAAGATACTTCAACTTAACTGCAGATCCCTCACTAAACACCACCTTGAGGTTAATTCGCTTCTTCAGGAGGAAAATCCTGACGTCTTATTTCTGTGCGAAACTTGGCTTCGAGACGGCATAACTACCATCCCTAACCTAACGCTCCCAGACGAGTTCCACCTGGTCACCATTAACCGTGATTCTCGTGGTGGCGGCATAGCAATTATTTATAAAAAGCACCTGACCTGCTCTTTTACCAAAGAACCTCTCCTAGACTGTGAATGCGCCCAATTTAAAATCAGCGTGACCTCTCAATTTACGCTATCCGGCCTATACATATATCGCCCACCAGGCCAGGCCACTAGGTTTATTGACGCCCTCCTCGAAACGGCCACAGCGCTTACTACCAAAGTCGCCAACTTCACCATTCTAGGTGATCTCAACCTACACTTTGATGCGACTGGTGACCTTACAATCTCCAACCTTCTTGCAGACCTCGCGGCATTACAACTTAACTCTCTAGTGCATGCTTCTACCCACATAGCAGGCCATACCCTAGATCCAATTTTTACTAACATTCAGGAGGCAGTTACAGAAACCCCCACTCCGATGGGATGGACGGACCACCACCTTGTTAAACTGATGGTTCCGACTCCACAACGGCAGTATAAAACTGAATCCAACCAGCGTTTAAAAAGACCTTGGCACAAACTTTCCCCCCCTGCTCTTCATGAAACCCTTGGAGAGTTCCAACTCGAAGCTAACCAGGAGATAGACGCGACCTACACCTCGTTCACTACATGGATTAGCAATGGCCTTGATACTCTCATCCCGGCCAAACTGACCAAAGGACGCAATACACCTTCCAATCCGTGGTATGACGATACCCTTAAAGCAACGCGTAAGGAGTGTAAAAAAGCCGAGCGCCAATGGAGAAAAAACTATGATAACCAGGATAAGGCAAACTATCTATTCAGGCTTAAAATCTATCATAAAGCCATTAGATCTTCCCGTGCCTCTTTTTATGCCAATAAAATTAGCTCCAACTCGAATCCAACTAAAACCATCTTCAAATTAGTTAAAGAACTCCAAAACCCTAGGGCGCCCCCACCTAAAATCTCTTCCAACGAACAATGTGAGCAGCTTGCAACATATTTCGTTGAAAAGGTCCAAAAAATCTACGCGACCTTTCCGCAGATCCCTCCTCCCCTTGGAGTACCTAAGACCCCAGTTTCTTACCTCACTCCTCTTTCCAAAATTTCTGCCATCACTGCTGCTGACCTGACCAAACTATGTAAGAAAGTGAAGTCTGGCTCCCCAGCTGACCCCATGAGCCCCTCTCATTTCCTGGACTCGATTGATTTTTTTCTATCCCCCATGTTGAACATCCTCAACCTTTCTTTCACCTCTGGATCTGTACCCACAGCTTGGAAGCAAGCGTGGGTATCACCGATAATTAAAAAACCTAACCTCGACCCTTCTAAACCGGAAAACTTCCGGCCAATATCCCTCCTCCCCTGGATTTCCAAGATAGCTGAGGCCCATGTCAATGGTATCCTCTCGAAACATGTGGATCATCACGGAATACTAGACCCTTCCCAAAATGGTTTTCGCGCAGGCCATAACACTGAGTCTGCCCTACTGGCCACCACAGAACATCTCCGGACGATTTTAGACTCCGGTCAAAGTGCTGCGCTGATTCTCTTAGATCTCAGCGCAGCCTTTGACACGGTATCCCATGACATCCTTCTGAAGCGTCTGGAGATGGCCGGTGTGACTGGCCTCGCTCTTGCATGGTTTCAATCCTTTCTCAAGGATAGATCCTTCAAGGTGTCGGCCCCTCCTTTTCTCTCTAAATCCCATCCCATAGCTCAAGGTGTCCCCCAGGGTTCAGCGTTGAGCCCATCCCTCTTTAATTTATACGTCCAGCCACTTACTGACGTGGCAAAAGAGTGGGGGCTCACGCTGGTCTCATACGCCGACGACACCCAGCTGGTTGTCACCCTCTCGGAAAGCCCGTCCATCGCGGCATCCAAGTTTAAAGAGGGCATGGCAGCAGTGGCACAATGGATGACGGACAATTACCTTCAACTTAACGCCGGAAAAACCGAGGTGCTCCTCCTTGGCCGAAACACCAGCCTATGGAACGAGCACTGGTGGCCGTCATCCCTGGGCGCCACCCCACTCCCTAAAAATTGTGTTAAAAATCTGGGAGTCTGGATGGATGCCAACCTTAGCTTCCAGTCCCACACTAAAAAGGTGGCAGCCACCTGCATAGGCCTCCTAAGGAATCTCAGGCCTATACTTGGGCTCTTCGACTCTAAAGCTCGCCAACTAATTATCCAGGCTACCATCTTATCACGCCTGGATTACGCTACCGTCCTCCTTCTGGGAGCAAACAAAGCGGAAACAGCTAGGTTCCAACGTATCCAGAATGTGGCGGCCAGAACGTTGGTTGGTCTCCCACGTAGATGCTCTGCCAGAGCTACCATCCGTAAGCTCCACTGGCTGCCCGTGGAACACCGAGTTAAATTTAAGGCTCTTACCACGATCTTTAAGATCGTCAAACAAGGAAATCCCCCTCTGTTGCGGAATCTGGCCCGACCTTATGTCCCAGGTCGTGCACTCCGTTCTTCCAACCAACTTCTTTTGACCGTCCCCAGGATTAGGCTCTGCCGAACTGGCGGCCGCTCTTTTAGCGTCCTTGGTCCCAAACTATGGAACGACCTTCCCCTCAGCATTCGTTCCTTAGATTGCCTCTTAGCCTTCCGTAAAGCTATCAAGACCTACCTTTTCCCTGCTCCCTAGGCCCCCCTTCCCCTTCTCCCCCTTTTTTTTCCTTTTCTGTCATACTGGTGCGTGCCTGTCTCATAGCGCCGGGACGCCCCATTGCTGGGGTAGCTGTTGCGCTTCACCAAATCTAGAAATAGAAATAGAAATGGAGCCTGAAAGAAGATGTTGCTGGCAGGCGACCAGTGAAGATGTTCGGTGTGATCCAAGGCTGGATCAGTGAAGAAGACGACCTGAAAGCAGAGGGGACTTAGTTCTCAATCACTAGCCAGTGATTGTGTGGGCACCAGGATGGCTCCGGATGAAGTCACCGCGATCAGGTGAGTGGGTGACGCTGGACTCTGCAGCCACACGGGCCAGGAGGCGTTGTCGGCGTCCAGGCTGGAAGTGCGAGCTGTCCCACGATGGTGTCTGCTGTCGGCGATGCTGGATCCAGGATTGGAGCAACAAGCCTTGGCAACGGCAAGCCCACGCGGTGGAGTCACAATGGCGTCTGGAGTGGAACAGGAGGGTCCAGGGCACTTCTTGTTGGACAAGGAGCAAGGGCCAGTCTAGAGGACCTAGACCAGCGGTGAAAACGTCGTGGTACGTCGTCAGGAGGGTCACTAACCGACGGGCAAGTGACCGGACAACGTGGTAAGCAGCAAGGAAGCAGAAGGGCCCCACGCAGATCTCGTGGAGGCTGGGGGGCTGGACTTCGGTGCTGGAGCTGCTCAGGGTTGGGGCTTCTCAAACCCCAGTGCACCCACTCGAGGATCCCTCGGCGGTCGTGCTGGTTAAGCGTCGTGCAGGTCTTGAAGATAGCCGGTCCCTCGGGTCTCGTCGCACCCACGAATCTCAGCTGGTCTGATGATGCAGGTAGAGGTCAGAGATGGCAGGGAATCCGGGTCTCGTCGAGCTGGTCAGTCTTGATCCGGAGGATGGACGTGCAGCAAACCGCAAGCGCTTAGGTGGTGCCTGCTGGTGCAGGGTGGCTACTCCTTAGCCACAAGGGAGAGTCTTCAGAGAATGACAAGAGTTCCTTTTGTGGAAAGTAGTTCAAGTTTCAAGATTATCCAATTTGGGAAGGGTGCCCGCTCCTACCTTTATTCTAAGAAAAGGGGCTGCCACGCGACTAGGTCCTGCCCATGGGTGGGACCAGGAGGGGGGTGGTTACACCCCTCTCCTTTGTCCGGTCTCTCCCCAGCTCAGGGGCTGGTGTGCCCGTGGAACTGGTTTGAGCCGGCATATGCACAGTGAGCACCGGGGTGCCACTTGCAGTCACCTTCCTCTCAGCCCTGCCTACCTGGGATACACAAAATCCTGTCTGGGATGGTGCTGGCACCGCCCCTGACAGGAAACCCTTTGTCCAGGCCTCCCTCGCTGGAAGGACTCCCAGCAGCAGGAGGTCAGACTTGTGTCTGTGGTGGCAGCATCCATTTTGTGATGCTGAGGCTTGAGTTAGCTTTAACCGGGGTTCACAGTTACATACATGTCGTGTCCCTCTAGAAGGATGGAATGCTACCCCCGTTGCCAGAATTGGCGAGGGGGTAGTATTCCAATTCGTATGACACCTTACTCGACATGTTTTGATAATGTTATACCAGAGTTAGCTTTAACCGCGAGGATTATAATGCACTTAAGAGTATATGGTATAGCGTTATCATGGAACAGCTATTAGGACTTGGTTCCGCAAGCTGCAAACGGGCTCAGCTCATGCCAGAGCACCATCTCACATAATTCCAAGCACTCTGCCTTCAGGATTGATAAGGCCTTCCATAGGAGTGACTGATAGGAATATATGTGTCCATTTTAGGTTTAGATAGAGGGAACTATATCTAAAGCAAAGGGTGATTACACCACCTTGCCCCAGCTGTCGTGCAGCCAGTTGTATCTGTTTTGGATGGCCAGCCAGGGGTGGCATAATACATGCTGCAGCCCCTGGTAGGCCCAAGGTACACCTATGCCCTGGATACCTAAGGTATACTGTACAGGGACTGATAAGGTGGCCCAGTACCAATTGGTAAATGCACCTAGGGTACATGGTTGCAATTTTAGAGAGAGAACAGCTAGGCTGTGGGTCCGATTAGCAGGCCCACAGCCAGGGAAAGACTTAAACCAGTGAAGCAAAAAGCAAAAATCTGGGGTGGCCATGGGATTGCAGACTCCACTCTCCTACAGTGACCACCCTGGGCAACCAGGCACCATCCAGCAAATCAACGGCTTGCGTTGTCGACGCTCCCGCCGGGACCCGAGCACAGAGCCTGACAAGACCCAGACTTCCAGACCTCTGTGACCCTCTCTTCACGTCTGCAGCCTAGCTGAGATCCATGGAGGCGACGAGACACGTGGGACCGGACATCTTGAAAAGCCTTCAACTTGCTAACTGTGCAGCTCCTGAGGTATCCTCGAAGCTGTGCACTGGGGATTGAGAAGTCCCGAATCCGAGCTCCAACTGCACCGAAGACCAGCCCTCCACACTCCACGAGTTCTACGTGGGGCCCTTCTGCTTGTGTTCTGCTTGACGCGTTGTCCGGTTGCTGGCCCGTTGGCTAGTAGCCTCTGTGACGACAATCCTTTTGAACCAACTCGCTGGTCTGGTTGCTCCAGACTGGCCCTTGCCTCCCTGCAAAGGTGAGGCACCTCAGACCTTGCTGGTCTGCACCAGAAGCCTTCTTTGAATCCTGTGTGGGTTGCCTTTGCCAAGGCTTGTTGACTCCAATCCGGCAGTCGACCCCTCCATCTGCGAGAACCTTCGTGGGACAGCTCTCCTCCAGCACCTGGTCGTCCTCGACGCCTCCTGGTCCGCGTGGCTGAAGACAAGCTTCAAGACAGCACCTGATTGCTCCTCGACGTCGTCTGGTTCCATCCTGGTTCTACCCGGTCACTGGCTAGTGACCCAGACTCTGTCCCCTTTGTTTTCAGGTCCTCTTCATCCTCGATCTTTTTTATTTTAATTTTATTTTTTTTATTTCATTTTGCAGAGTTTTATATAGCGCGAACTAGACCCGAACCGAATCAGATATCAGAGCGCTTTACATAGCACCAGTTACGTTACTAGGCACGGGGAGATTAAGTGATTTGCCCAGAATCACAGGAGGTTTTGGCGTCGTTACCGAGACTCGAACTTAGATCCCCAGGTCCGAGGTCGAGCGCCCTAGCCGTTAGGCCAACTCCTCTCCCCTGATCCACCCTTGGATCCACCCGGACATCTTCCTCCTGGTCGCCTGCAGCATCTTTCTTCACAGGCTCCATAGACTTCAACGGCGAAACCCGACACATCTTCACATCTATGCACCCGCCATCTGTGGGTGAGGTAACGCGAGTACTTCGGTGCTCCCAAGGGTATTGACTATCCAAGTGTCTAGGTTTTTAGTTGTTTCCTCCTAGCTAAACCGGAAGTGTCCTAAATCCTTCTTTATCTAACTTCTAAGTTCCCATTGATTTAACATTGACTCTCGCGTGTGTGTAAAGACACTGCACGCGCCGCCTGTGGGCCTCCTACTTCTAAACTAAGGTTCAGATAGTCTAGCCCCAGCGATTCCCTAGGCCCTAGGCTTTTCCTTTTCTTGTGACGTGGTACTTATACCACTTTCTTAATATATGGTTTGCTTCGCCCCTATGGCTAACTGTAAATTGTGCAACTTAATGTATCCTGATTAAGTAACTTGTTATGTGCTTTGGCCTCTGATCTCCTAAAGAGTTCAGAGGAGTGTGTTAGGAAATAAATACATATATATTTTATATATATATCCTGTGTGGTGTCCTTTCATTTGATATCCAAGGGGTTACATGTGGTAAAACAGCTGGCTTTACACACCCTCAAGAGTCTTTTAGCCTAAGACTGTTCTGTCCACGCTACCACTAGGATAGCTGGTCTATAAGGTTGACTTACAACCATCACCATAAGGGTTGTTTTGACTGGTGCAAGGTGTTCTCTAGAATAGTGAACATCATATACCAGGCCAACTTCTCACATTGGTGTGCAGCGGTTGGGATTAGAGCTTGCTGTTGTTTTACCACTTGTAATCTTGAGATATCATTTGAAAGATCACATAGGTACCTATAGGTACATATAAAAAGAAGTCTTAGTATACTTAAGTACTACTGAACTTAGCTGTTGTAGAGCCTGGGCCTAGCACACCCGGACTACAACTCCTAGAAAGGTTCTGTATGAAAACAAATAGTGTAGGTAGGTGCAACACCACACCTCACTAGAAAACATGTCTCAGACAGTGAACCCCAGTGGTTCTCTGCCTGCAGAAGTAGATCCCTTGAGGACTGCTTCGAGATATGAAGCCTTAGCCTTCCAAGAATTGAGACAAGTGTGTACTTCTAGAAGGCTAACACAGGGTTCCAACCCTACCCTCAAGTTCCTGGTTGAGCTCTTAGAAGAGTATGATGCTCAACAGCCACCTAAAACAGGTGACACAGGTAGTGCAGATGAAGTCTTTACCTCCTCAGATGAGAATGCTGATACTCCAGTACCAGATGAGGAAGAAGAGGGGGTGGAAGAAGATGATTCTGATCTTGAGACAAACAGCCAGGTCCCAGTCAGCAGTCAGAAGACTTAGCCAGGCTAACTTAAGCATGCACAGGAGTCAGTATGGGCAGCCCCCATACAGACCCCCAAGTGGGCTTATCTAGAGGCAGAGGAGAGGAAGATCCCACTCTAGGGAATCTCTCCACTCTCATGCTTCAAATAGCTCTCATGGCCCTACTCCAAGAAGGATGACCTCCCCTCAGAGAAGGGAACATGAGGCAAAAATGAGAGAGGCTGCTCTAAGGATTGAGAGGCAAGAACTTGGAGTTGCCTTGGCCAAAGAGAAGCTTGCTCGTGCTAGAGAGCATTTAGAGAGTGGGTTAGATCCCACTGGTGGCAGCAATATCCCTAAGGATAAAGATAGGTCCTATGAGAATAGACACCTAAGCAAGATTTTGCCCCCCTACAAAGAAGGGGATGACATCCACAAATGGATAACTGCTTTGGAGAGAGCCTGCAATGTACAGCAGGTACCCCAAAGTCAGTGGGCAGCAATCTTATGGCTCTCCTTTGCAGAACAGGGTAGAGATAAGCTCCTCACAGTTAGTGATGGGGATGCTAACAACTACCCTGTCCTGAAGAGTGCTCTGATTGATGGGTTTGACCTAACCACTGAACAATATAGGTTGTTGTTCACCGATACCCAGAAGACATAGACTCAGGAGTAGACTGATTTTGTTGATTGTGCCACTAAGGCTCTGGAAGGCTGGTTATTGGGAAGTCAAGTTAAGGACTATACAGGATTGTATAATTTGATCATGAAAGAGCAAATACTTAACAATTGTCAAAACCAGTTATTGCATCAATACCTGATTGACTCTGATCTGACCTCTCCCCACGAATTGGGAAAGAAGGCAGACAAATGGGTCAAAACCATTATTAAGCAGAAAAACCAGAACCAGGCGAGTGATCAGAAAAAGGCAGACCAGAAAGGTAATGAGCGGAAACAAAAAGACCAGAAGTCTTCACCAGGCTCCCAAAAGGCACAGGGGGAGGGTGGCTCCACAACGAACAAACAGAAACAAGAAGGTCCAAAGAAGCCCTGGTGTTTATACTGTAAATCAGTATCTCACTGGTTTAGTGAGTGCACCAAGAAGGGCACAGCACCAACCACCATTGCCCCTAAGGCAACTGTTCCCCCTAGTCCAGCTGTTAGTGGTGGTTCCCAGCAGAAGGGTGTAGTAGGGTTGACCCTGGGAACTGAGGTGGACTCTGGCCTAGTCAGCGTACCAACTCAGGCTGTTCTTATCTGTGATGGGGACATAGCAATGTCCTCTACTGTAAGTCCCAGTAATCTGAGCAAGTACAGGCAGACACCTTTTACTAATAATAAAATGGCTCAGGCCTACAGGGACACATGTGCCAGTGTCACCATGGTGACACCTAACTTTGTGGACCCTGAACTGATCATACTAGATGAGACCTACCTAGTGACCAACGCTAGCAATGCCACTACCTCCCATAGTATGGCAGTTGTTAACTTCTCCTGGGGAGGGGTAACTGGCCTCAAAAGAGTTGTTGTGAGTTCAGACCTTCCTGTAGAGTGTCTGTTAGGTAATGATCTTGAAACCTCAGTGTGGTCTGAGGTGGAGTATAGGAACCATGCAGAAATGCTGGGAATATCAGCACATGTCCTTGCTGTGACCAGGTCACAGGCCAAAAAGTGCTTACCTGAACAAGTGCTGGATCTTGGAACAATAGACCAGACACTACCCAAGAGAAAGAGCAAGAGGGTTAAGGCAGGGGCTTCCCCCCTGCCTCAGGTTGACGATCAGCCCTCCCAGGAGGATGATTCTAAGATCCAAGAGGGAACTGTCCTAGAAGAGCTTGAGCCTGATCAGGTTGAGTTTCTTGGGACAGAGGGACCCTCAAGGGCAGATCTGAAGCAGGCACAGTTAGACTGTTCCTCTCTTGAACCCCTCAGACAGCAGGCTGCTGCTGGGAATGCTCAAGGTACCCATAAAGTATATTGGGATGATGTGCTCCTTTATTCAGAGGCTAGAGACCCCAAGCCTGGTGCTTCCAGGAGGTTGGATATACCTCTGCAATTTAGGGGCTTCCTTCTTACCTTGGCCCATGATATTCCCTTAGCAGGACACCTGTGCCAGAACAAGACTTGGGACAGGCGTGTCCCTCACTTTCACTGGCCCCACATGTCAGAAGATACCAAGGAGTTTTGTCGCTCCTGGGTTACCTGCCAAGCAAGGGGCAAATCAGGTGACACAACAAAGGACCCCCTCATACCACTACCTGTGGTGGGGGTACCCTTTGAGAGAGTGGGGATAGACATTGTAGGACCAATGGACCCCGAAACAGCATCTGGGCACAGATTTATACTGGTGGTAGTGGATCATGCCACCAGGTATCCTGAAGCTATTCCCCTGAGGACCACAACAGCTCCTGTTGTGGCAAGGGCCCTACTTGGAGTTTTCTCCAGAGTGGGGTTTCCAAAGGAGGTTGTCTCTGACAGAGGTGTAAACTTCATTTCAGGATATCCAACTACAATGTGTAAGGAGTGTGGTGTCAACTATAAGTTCACCACCCCCTATCACCCACAGTGCAATGGGCTTGTGGAGAGATTCAACAAGACCCTCAAAGGGATGATAAAAGGGTTACCTGAAAAGCTGAGGCGAAGATGGGACGTCCTTTTACCCTGCCTTCTGTTTGCTTACAGAGAGGTCTCACAAAAGGGGGTTGGCTACAGCCCTTTTGAGCTTTTGTTTGGGCATCCTGTTCGAGGACCCCTATGTCTTGTGAAGGAAGGAGGGGAGTTACATCTCAAAAAGCCTAAGCAGGACATAGTGGACTATGTACTTGGTCTCCGCTCCAGGATGGCTGTGTATATGGAGTAGGCTTCTAAAAACCTTGAGGCCAGCCAAGAACTTCAGAAAGCTTGGCATGACCAAAAGGCTGTGCTGATTGTGTACGAGCCAGGACAGAAAGTGTGGGTGTTGTAGCCAGTGGCCCCAACTGCACTCCAGGACAAATGGTCTGGAACCCCATACCATAGTTGAACAGAAGGGAGATGTCACCTACTTGGTGGTTCTATGGACTCCCAGAAGCCCCCACAGGGTGCTTCATGTCAACAGGCTTAAAGCATTTGTCGACAGGGCAGACATGGGCTTGCTCATGGCTACAGATGAGGGGCAGGAGGAAGAGAGTGACCCTCTCCCAGACTTGCTTACTCAGAACCCTGATGATGCGTCAGTAGATGGTGTAGTTTTGCTGACAGCCTCTCTGAACATCAACAACAGGACTGCAGACAAGTTCTAAATTCCTTCAGACATCTGTTTTCCCTGACCCCAAGTCAGACAAGCTGGTGCACCCATGAGGTGGACACTGGTGACAGTCTGCCTGTCAAGAGTAAAATCTACAGGCAACCTGACCACGTCAGGGACTGCATTAGGACAGAGGTCCAAAAGATGTTAGAGCTGGGAGGTATTGAGCCCTCAGCGAGCCCTTGGGCCAGTCCAGTAGTCCTGGTGCCAAATCCTCACATCCAAGATGGTAAGAGAGAGATGAGGTTTTGTGTGGACTACAGATGTCTCAATGCTGTCAGTAGGAGAGATGCCCACCCCATCCCCAGGGCAGATGAGCTCATTGATAGATTGGCTTCTGCCAAGTTCTTGAGCACATTTGAACTGACAGCAGGCTACTGGCAAATCAGATTAGCTGAGGATGCAAAAGCCAAGACAGCATTTTCGACCCCAGGAGGACATTATCAATTTGTGGTAATGCCCTTTGGCTTGAAGAATGCACCTGCCACTTTCCAAAGGCTGGTGAATCAAGTTCTCACAGGGCTGGATGACTTTTGTGCAGCCTATCTAGATGATATTGCTGTCTTTAGCTCCACCTGGGAGGATCACATGGTCCACCTGAGGAATGTTTTAGAGGCCTTGCAAAAGGCAGGCCTCACTTTGAAGGCCACAAAGTGCCAGGTAGGGCAGAGCAAGGTTGTGTACCTGGGCCACCTGGTAGGTGGGGGTCAGGTTCAACCACTGGAGAGCAAGATCCAGACCATCAGAGACTGGACTCCTCCAACCACCCAGACACAGGTCAGAGCTTTCTTGGGCCTGTCTGGGTACTACACAAAGTTTGGTAAAAACTATGGGTCCATTGTGACACCACTGAATAATTTAACTTCCAAAAAGATGCCAAAGAAAGTTCAGTGGACAGTTAGCTGTCAAAGGGCATTTGATGACCTGAAGCAGGCCATGTGTACTGCACCTATTCTGAAAAGTTCAGATTACTCCAAAGAGTTCATAGTCCAAACAGATGCTTCTGAGTTGTGTGTGGGAGCTGTACTTTCACAACTGAATATAGATGGTCAAGACCAGCCCATTGCTTTCATAAGCAGAAGGCTGACCCCTAGAGAGAAACGTAGGTCAGCTATAGAGAGGGAGGCCTTTGCTGTGGTTTGGGCCCTGAAGAAGCTGAGGCCATACTTGTTTGGCACTCACTTCAAGATTCAGACAGACCACAAGCCCGTCCTATGGTTAAATCAGATGAAGGGTGAAAATCCCAAACTTCTTAGGTGGTCCATTTCCCTACAGGAGATGGACTTTACAGTGGAACATAGACCTGAGACTGACCATGCCAATGCAGATGGACTCTCCCGATATTTCCACTTAGAACATGAAGACTCAACTGGTCAAGGTTAGTTTAATGTCCCTAAGTTTGGGGTGGGATTGTGTAGGAGAGTAGGGTCTGCTTCCTATTGTCACCCCCACTTTTTGCTTTGCTTTACTGGTTTTTGACTTAGATATGGCTGTGGGCCTGCTAATCAGACCCACAGCACAGATGCACTATATCTAAATTCACACCATGTACTCTAGGTACATCCACAATTGGGAATTGGTTCACCTTGTCATCCCCTGTAGAAGTGTACCCTAGGTATAGGTATAGTATTCCTATATCTACCCTTATATATAGACACACAGTAACCTATAAGTCACTCCTATGGCAGGCCTTAACAATCCTGGAGGCAGAGTGCTTGGTTATGTGTGAGATGGTGCTCTAGCATGAGCTGAGCCTGTCTGCAGCTTTCGGAACCATGTCCTTATAGCTGTTCTATGATATTGCCATACCATATACTCTTAAGTGCATTATGAACCTCGCTGTTAAATGCTAACTTTGGTTTGGCTTTATCTAAACATGTCGTGTAAGATGTCATGCGCTTTGGAATACTACCCTCTCGTCAATTCTGGCGACGGGGGTAGCATTCCACCCTTCTAGAGGGAGAAGACATGTTGTTGCTGACTATCCCGGTTAAAGTTAACCAGAGCCCCAGCGTCACAAAATGGACGCTGCTGCCACAGACACACGTCTGACCTCCTGCTGCTTGGAGTCCTTCCAGACACAGAGGTTTGGACAATAGGTTTCCTGCCTGGAGAGGTGCGAACACCACCCCAGACAGGACTTTGTGTATTGGGACAGGGAGGGCTGAATAGATTGAGACACTGCCTAGGGCACACTAGGTGCTCCATGCATACCCCAGTTCAAACCGGTTGCTGGGGCACTCCAGCCCCAGCGCGAAACTGGACAAAGGAAAGGGGATGTAACCACCCCCCTTCCTGGTCCCACCCATAGGAGGGACCTAGAAAGTAATCCAGCCCCTTTTAGTTGTATAAAGGTAGGAGCTGAGTCCTAGGACTTTAGATTAATCCTGAAATCGAAACTTGACACGAAACTCTGGACCTTCGACATTCTGCTGAAGCTGAAGACTGAAGAATCTCCCTTTCGGCCAAGGACTGACCACCCTGGGCAACCAGGCACCATCCAGCAAATCAATGGCTTGCGTTGTCGACGCTCCCCCCGGGACCCGAGCACAGAGCCTGACAAGACCCAGACTTCCAGACCTCTGTGACCCTCTCTTCACATCTGCAGCCTAGCTGAGATCCATGGAGGCGACGAGACACGTGGGACCGGACATCTTGAAAAGCCTGCAACTTGCTAACTGTGCAGCTCCTGAGGTATCCTCGAAGCTGTGCACCGGGGATTGAGAAGTCCCGAATCCGAGCTCCACCTGCACCGAAGACCAGCCCTCCACACTCCACGAGTTCTACGTGGGGCCCTTCTGCTTGTGTTCTGCTTGACGCGTTGTCCGGTTGCTGGCCCGTTGGCTAGTAGCTTCTGTGACGACAATCCTTTTGAACCAACTCGCTGGTCTGGTTGCTCCAGACTGGCCCTTGCCTCCCTGCAGCGGTGAGGCACCTCACACTTTGCTGGTCTGCACCAGAAGCCTTCTTTGAATCCGGTGTGGGTTGCCTTTGCCAAGGCTTGTTGACTCCAATCCGGCAGTCGACCCCTCCATCTGCGAGAACCTTCGTGGGACAGCTCGCCTCCAGCACCTGGTCGTCCTCGATGCCTCCTGGTCCGCGTGGCTGAAGAGACAAGCTTCAAGACAGCACCTGATTGCTCCTCGACGTCGTCAGGTTCCATCCTGGTTCCACCCGGTCACTGGCTAGTGACCCAGACTCTGTCCCCTCTGCTTTCAGGTGCCTCTTCATCCTCGATCCACCTTTGGATCCACCCGGACATCTTCCTCCTGGTCGCCTGCAGCATCTTTCTTCACAGGCTCCATAGACTTCAACGGCGAAACCCGGAAGATCTTCACACCTATGCACCCGCCGCCGTGGGTGAGGTAACACGAGTACTTCGGTGCTCCCAAGGGTATTGACTATCCAAGTGTCTAGGTTTTTAGTTGTTTCCTCCTAGGTAAACCGGAAGCGTCCTAAATCCTTCTTTATCTAACTTCTAAGTTCCCATTGACTTAACATTGACTCTAGCGTGTGTGTAAAGACACTGCACGCGCTGCCTGTGGGCCTCCTACTTCTAAACTAAGGTTCAGAAAGTGCAGCCCCAGCGATGCCCTAGGCCTTTCCTTTTCTCGTGACGTGGTTCTTATACCACTTTCTTAATATATGGTTTGCTTCGCCCCTAGGGCCTAACTGTAAATTGTGCAACTTAATGTATCCTGATTAAGTAACTTATGTGCTTTGGCCTCTGATCTCATAAAGAGTTCAGAGAAGTGTGTTAGTAAATAAATACATATATATTTTATATATATCCTGTGTGGTGTCCTTTCATTTGATATCCAAGGGGTTACATATGGTAAAACAGCTGGCTTTACACGCCCTCAAGAGTCTTTTAGCCTAAGACTGTTCTGTCCACGCTACCACTAGGATAGCTGGTCTATAAGGTTGACTTACAACCATCACCATAAGGGTTGTTTGGACTGGTGCAAGGTGTTCACTAGAATAGTGAACATCATATACCAGGCCAACTTCTCACATGCAGGAGATAGGCTATTAGGTGATCACATTCCTAAAAAAGCTATCTTTGAGTAGATACGGGTTGCACTCACATAGTAACTCCCTCTGTAGTGCATGTTGTATTTGCAAATATCGGTAGGTTTCAGCGAGTACTAGCTGATATTCTCTTTGTAGGTCTGCGAACAGGATCATTCCTCTCTGCCGCCACAGAGCTCTTACCCTGGATAGCCCAATTAGGTCCCATTTATCAAAGCCTTTCTGTGTTGCCAGTATGCCTAGCTGTGCAGCGTCCCACAAAGGAGTTGCCCATGTAATCTTGCCCCACCAGCACAAAGCGCTCAGTGTTGTGTGCCAAAAGGTAAGTGTGACTGCAGTGGGTGTCGGGAAGGACGTGTTACTTGTCCCCCCATAAATGGCCCTGAGGTAACCTCATGGTTGCATGATCAATCTATCCAGTTGATAAGCTGGTTTCTCCACGGTGAGGCCAACCCATTGGTTGATAGTGACAAGGTGTGCCACCCAGTAATATTTTTGTATGTCGTGCAGGGCGATCCCGCCCATGTACCAGACCCTTGTCAGTTTTTCAAACACTATCCTTGCTGGGCCCCAATCCCAGAGTAGTGTACGAGTTTCACTTCCAATCGCCTGAAAATTGGATGTCAAGACGGTGTAGGGTGTGTTATGGAGCACGGAAAGAAAACAGGGTGGTGCCATCATGTTAACTAACGTGGCTTTCCCCAGTAGCGACAGTGGAAGGGTTATCAAATGCTGGATATCTTTCCGAGCAAGTGGCTGCACTAAATTAAGTGTGAAAGGCGCCCGACTCTAGTAATTTAGATCCATGGGTAGCAGAACCTGTCAGTGGAAATGCGAGCTGCACAGTCATTAGGCAATTTTGGTGAGAGGCCATGTAGGAGATAAATCCGGGATTTATTCCAGTTGTAGCCTTAATAGTGATGGAGCAAAATGAATGGGGAACATCCTTTTCAACGCAACTTTTACCACGCAGTGCTTTTACAACGCAGGCTTTACCACGAAAACCATTACAACGCATTGCACTGGGGGGCGCTCTAGGATAAGTAATAGTTTAATTTACTATCCAACACCTTCCCTACTATCCACGGGGACTGGAGTTGGAATAGTAAATTAAACTATTCACTATCCAGCACCCCCCAAATCAATGCGTTGTAATGGCTTGTGTGGTAAAACTTGCGTTGTAACAGCATGCGTGGTAAAAGCATGCGTTGTAACAACGTACATCCAAAATGAATATGTGCAGAGCCATACAGTAACATGTCTGCGTATAGCGATCCTGTTTTCCCTGTCCTCAGTTCACCTTAGTCTTCTGATCAGGGGTTGGTCCTAATCGAGGCTGCCAAGGGCTCCAGGACCTTGGCAAATATCAGGGGGGAGAGTGGGAATTCCTGTCCTGGGCCTCGTTGGAGTCTGAACAGCAAGGATGGCCACTGTTCGCTGTGACTTGATTAAGGGGATCAGTGTAAAGGAGCCATGTCATGTCATGAAATGCAGGCAAAAGTCTAGTTTGAAAAGTACCTTAAACGTGAAAGGCCACTCAATCGTGTCAAAAGCCACACATGCGTCTAGTGAGAGCACAAGGTCATCTTCATTGATCTCATCTATGTGACCTTAGAACGCTGTGCAGGTGAGAGAGTTTTTTCACCCCGCAATAAAGCTGGATTGGTCCAGATGAATCAGTGTCCAGATTGCTTGAATTAGTCGAGATGCCAGTAGCCTTGCTAGGATTTTGAACTCCACGTTTAACAGCGAAATAGGCTGATATGAGGCCCAATCTTCCTTGCGTTTTGCCATTCTTTTGTACGACAACTATAGTTTGCCAACCTTTGGTCTCTGGGCAAGAGGTAGTCTGCGGCCTTCTATGAACATATGTATGAGGTGGGGAGAAACTTTTGAGGCAGAGAGTTTGTAGAGTTCAATGGGTAGGCCATTAGTGCACATGGCTTTGCAAGTCTCGGATTGCTTGTATTATATCTGCTTCTGTGAGTTCTTGTTCTAGGAGCTCCTTGTCTGAGTGCAAGAGACTGAGGAGTGGAGTGTCTGTCAGTAGTTTGCGGGATGTGTGGCAGCGTGCGCTGGGGTGTAGAGGTGTTTGTAGTAAACAACAAAGTCACTATCAAATCCTTGTCTGTTCCTAACCCTCTCTACGCTTTCCCACAGTACTTCAAGTACCCATTGATTTGCTCTTTCCCTTCCATCAAGCCAGGCTAAGAGCTCTATCCTCCACCTTGTATAGGCAATGTTATAATGTGTGGTAATTGGCCTTAGCAGCTTCTGTTGCAGTGTTACTGTACTCCTTTTATTTCAGATTCAAGGTGTGGTGTAGGCCATCTTGTTCTAAGTCAGTGAGCTCGGTCTCGTTCAAGTGTCTCTAGACGGGCATGTTTTCCTTTTTGTGTCCCGTTGTCAATGATAGATCTTACCCCTTATAACTTGTTTATATGCCTCCCGCAGGGACTGCTGAATCCACTGAAGGCTCTCAAAAATGCACAACATTTTTAGGTATCAAGAACTGAGCACAATGTGTCGAAGTCTGACAGGCAGGCCATAGACTACTCAGACTGGAGAATGGTCAGAAATGCCCATAAGGAGGTGGCAAACCTCTCTGAAATGAGGGAGTTGGTGAGATAAGGTGAAAATGTGATCTATACGTGAAAAGCTACTGTGGACACACAAATGAAACGTGTATTGGTGTAGTGTGGAATTGTATGTGCTCAACTTATCAGCAAGACCCAGGGCCACTAAGATATCGGCTTAGAGTCAACGGAAGGACCTGGTTTGTCTACAAGCCAAAGGCCATTGGTATCACATAGGGCAGTGTTAAAAATCCCCGCCTTTAACAATTCACTGTCAGTAAGGCGGAGGAGAAGTGGGATGAGATCAGTGAAAGCCGTCTTGGAGTCTTGTGGGAATATACACTGAAATTACTTTCAGTTTCTGGCCCTCCCATTTTCCTGAGAGTGCTACATATCACCCTTGTATCAGACCATGTGTTTTGTACGGTGGATGGTAGTGACTTGTGTACTAGCATACCAACTCCTCTTGAGCCTGTGGTGTAACCCGTGTGGACCACCATTTTATATCTGTCTGTCATGCGCATGATAAGTGTTCCCCTTAAGGTGAGTCTCCTGGGAATAGGACCATGTCCGGAGAGTGTCTCTTGAGATATTGCATCACTACTCCTCTCTTTATCTCATCTCCCAGCTCATTGCCATTCCAGGACATCACTTTGAAGTTAGATGCTGCTAATGTGTCGGCCATGAATATATTGTAGTAAAGGGTAGCTTTACTGCTGGTGTTACAATAGGACAATCAAATGGACTGTGAAACCGCTGTCTTGGTTGTAAGTTCCTACGAATATACCCAAAGACGCCTCCGGGCATAAGAGTGCTCTATAAAACCTTAATTCAAATCAGAGTGGGGTGGGGTCTGACCCCCATCTAATGGTGGGATGGACCAAAGGTCAGGATGAAAGTGTGAAATGATGGTGCAAATGATGCGTCAATGCTGGAAAATTACAGTCATACATTTGAAACATAAGTGTAACAAAAAGTGTCAACAGAAAACCCAAATCTGCCCCCACCCCTCCCGCCCCCCCTCTCTACTTCCCTGCATGGCGGACTTGAAACACTGCAGATCGACTGTCGTCACAAAACATAATACAAACTTTGGGAGTCTGTGGTTGTTGCCAAGTGGTCACCTATCCACCCCACTGCCACTAAAAAGGAAAAAGATGTTATCAAAATGATTTACCAACATGTTGAGTGTTCTTGTCTCTAGTCAATGTGGCTGCAAGAGTAAAGACCTGAGTTCAAACGCCCACACCAGCATGGCCTCAGTATGATACAGTACCAGTGTCAGATCCGTGGGCTACTCTCAGCAGCTACTTCCTAGACCCGGCTGTAAGCTTGTGGAGCTGCTAGGTAAGATGGTAAGTGGAGATCTGTCGCTTTTGCTGGTCTCCTGATTCTTGTGTTCTATCCAGGGTAGTGGAGATGCATTGTTGTCGTACTGGTTTAGATAGAGGTCCAGCGCCTCCTACCACTCTCCCTCCATTCATCCAACCAATCCAAAACCTCATTAGGTGTTGCAAAGTACCAGGTCTTTCCATCTGCTACCACTCGCAGTTGTGCAGGAAAGATCATAGAGTATTTTATTTCACGTCTCTTAGGGCCTGTTTGACCTCATGAAAGCTGCTGCATAACCTTTTGACATGCAGTGTGAAGTCTGGGGAAAAATGTGACTGACGTTTTCGTATTGGGCTTTTGTTCCATAGCGAGCAGTCTGTAGTATGACATCGTGGTTGCGATAGTTAAAGATGTGAGCTATTATTGGGTGTGGAGGCTCACCTGGCTTCGGCGGGGTACTTGTGACACGATGGGCTCATTCAACAGAAAGATAATTGGAGAGGCCATGGGGTTGCATCTGTTTGAGGACAAAATCAAGAGCAGGTCCCTCCAATCTCTCAGGGACCCCTATTGTGCAGACGTTTTTTCTTGAGCGACCTTCGAAGTCTTCCAGTGTGGCCTCTAAAGCAGTTGTGGTCACGTGTAAGTCTTCGACTTGAACCTTTAATGTCGCAGTTTCAGCCTTGAGGGTGGTAATCGAGACCTCTGCCTCCTTTACTCAAGCTCCCAGATTCGGGGGTCAGCTGTTATCAATGCAACTAAGGTAGAGACCAAGCCCATTTTGTTCTCAAGGGCACTCTGCACCCCTTGCATCGCCACCATTATGTCTACAAGTATGAGCACTTTCCCCAGTATTGGAACTTTCATAGATTCCCATGCTTTTGTATCATTCCCCGTCGTCGGAATGGAAGTCTCGGTAACAAAAATAACATAGCAGTAGGTACAAAAGAGAAAGAAAAAGGCCTAGGCCTCATTCCCTTTTGTAGCATATCCACCTCTTTTTGTAAAAGAGACCAAACTAAGCATCAGCCAATCAGAAGAGCCTCACCCAATAGAACCCTCCTGAAGGAACCTCAGAGCCTCAGATTTTCCACCGCACGTTGTGCTTAGGGAGTCTCCTTTGAGCTCTGCTCAATCTCTACTTTTTTCAGGTTTTTTCTTCAGAATTGTTGGCTGTCCCTTCCAGGATGTCTGATAAGGAAAAGAAGAAGGCCCTTTTCAAGCCATGTTCCACCTGTGGTAAGAAAAGGTTATTTGTTGAGGACAGGCATCAAGATTGTATATACTGCCTGTACCCGGATCATAAGGCTGCAGACTGCAAGATCTGCCGCACCTTTTCTACCAAGACCCTCCGGGACCCTGAGGGTCGGCACCTCACCTGGCTCCAGAAGCTGAAGTCCAGAAAAGACAGTCTCCAGCGACAGTGAGGAGTCTTGTTCAGCCTCATCTTCAAGAAGGTCAATCAAAATGGGGTAGGGTTTCCCCTTCACCTTCTTTGGAGCGTCCAGTTAAGGCCTCAAAAAAGACCCCCAGAGAGCCTGAGAGCCAGGGTTCAGTCGAATCTCCTCACCATGGTGAAATGTCAGGAGACAGATTCGGAAGGAGAGTATCTGCAGGAATGTGCATTTCAACATTCTTCTCTGCCACAGGAGTTCACGAGACAAGAGATGGTATCTTCTCTCTTGCAAGATCTCCTTAACATGTTGCAGGATTACAAATCAAGGTGTTCTCAGCCTGCTGCTATTCCGACTACTCAAGCCTTGCCTGTCCCTACGACCCCGGTGATGGTCTCTCCAGAGTTGCCGACTCAGGTGGTGTCTCAGCCGCAAACACCGGCTCCACAAGTACCTTCAATGCCACCAGACATTCAGGATGATTCCTCGGATGAGGATCAGAACCTTGATGGCAGGCCTAATCAGGGCTTGGAATGGGACAAGTATGTAATTCCCGACCCGGCGTCACCATGTCCAGACCCTGTGGACTCCCCTCCGATGGATATCGGAGGGTTCCATAAGTTGATGGAAAGGGCATCTAGCAGGTTCAAGCTACCAATGCCGTCTGTTGCCACTGAGTGTTTCCTATATGACTTTAAGGAACCATATAAGAAGGTGACTAGATCCATTCCTATTGTGCATGTGTATGGGAGGCAGGCCTTAAGGCTATGAAGAACCCGACTACGGTGGTCCCTGTCCTACCGCGCCTGAAAAAGAACCGCAACCCGTTGGCTCCTTTGACTACTCCTGATAAGGAAGGCAGGAGACTAGATAATGCTGGGAAAAGATTCTTTTCAATAGCTAGTCTTCTGGTGCGGGCAGCAAATGCTTTGGCGATACTGGGCAGGTATGATCGCCAGTTATGGTGTGACATTTCTCCTTTTTTTGATCAACTGCCCCAGGAAGCGAAAGGTGAGGCGAGGAAAATTTTACAGGAAGGGGAAGCAACATTGAAGGAGATAATCGATTGTGCTATGGACATCGCCACAACAGCTTTTCGATCACTAGCTGGGGCAGCGGTTCTTCGTCGCCAGGGATGGCTTAGGGCGACTTGGTTCAGGCCGGAGATCCAGAATGAAATCTTGGACATACCTTTCGATGGAGAGGCGTCTTTTGGAAAGCATATAGATGACACTCTCCAAGATATATAGAAGGATACAGAGACGGCTAGGTCTCTAGGCACACTTCAATACCGAAAGGCTCCGATTAACGGTGCCAGAGGCAAAAGTACCATATACAGAGGCTCATACCAGCAGCAGCGGTACTCATCATATGGTTCAGGGTCTCATCAATACCGCCAGCCGTATCATCAGAAACAAGGGCAAGAATCGAATTTCTCCAGATCAAATACTAGAGGGAAACAGAATCGCCAAGGACCTGATACGTCCAAGAGGCAATAGCGGCGTCCTGGCTCTTCCTGCTGTGCCCACCTCCACAAGATCATCGGTAGGAGGCAGGGTATCTCAATACCTTCAGAACTGGTACAAGATACCATCAGACCGCTAGGTGCTAAACATCATTCGAAAGGGCCATACTTTGGAATTCACACAAATCCCACCATCCAAGCCCCCTGCTGCCATTCCGTCAAAACATCTGCGTCTCCTGCAGCTTGAGGTTCATCAGATGCTCCTGAAGGAAGCTGTGGAGCTGGTACCCTCATCTCAGAGAGGGGAGAATTTCTATTCTAGGTTCTTCCTGGTAAAGAAGACGCTGGAGAAATGGTGCCCTATTTTAGATCTCAGGGAGCTCAACACCTATCTAATTTCTCAATCCTTCTGGATGGTCTCGCTTCAAGACATATTGCGTCTTATCAATCCAGGGGATTTTATGGCCACGCTCGATCTCGAAGATGCGTATTTTCACATACCCATTCACCCAGCACACAGAAGGTTTCTACGGTTTACAGTAGCCAAGAGCCATTTTCAATTCAGGGTTTTACCCTTCGGACTTCGCTTGGCCCCAAGAATCTTCACCAAGGTGCTGGCACCGGTGGCAGCTTTTCTGCGGAAAAACCACTTTCAGGTCTTCCCTTATCTAGACGACTGGTTGCTGAAGGCCCCGGCCAGGGAGGCGGCGAAGGAAGCAGTCAGGGCATGTACAAACCTATTTCAGAATTTGGGTCTAACTCTGAACAAGGAGAAATCATCTCTGGTTCCGTCCAGGACTGCGCGCTTCTTACAGGCCATCTTGGACTTGAATCTCAACAAGGCTTTCCCATCCTTAGAAAGACAGGAGAAACTGCAAAACTTGGCACTGTTCTTGAGAAAAAGAAGGTATCTTTCAGTACGCCGTTACAAATCCCTTCTAGGAGTAATCTCCTCATGCATTCCTCACTGCAGACTGAGGGTGCGACCTCTTCAAGAGCAGCTAGACAAACAGTGGAAGCAAATTTACGGTTCATTCGACGACAAAGTGACGATCACCTCGGCAATGAAAAAGGCTGCCTTGTGGTGGACGAAGCAGGAAAACCTTTCCCAAGGTCTATCCTTCGTAAGCAATCCGTCTCCTCAGGTGGTGACAACGGATGCGTCATTGGAGGGCTGGGGTGCAGTACTTCAGGATCTCCATGTCAGCAGACATTGGTCACTGCAGCACCGTTTTCTTCCCATCATTCTCCTAGATCTCAGGGCTATCAAGCTGGCTCGTCAAGCGTTTCTCCCTCGACTGCGAGGTTTGGAGGTTCTCATCCGAACGGACAACACAACGGCCATGCATTACATAAACAAAGAAGGGGGAACCAGATATCTTCCGTTGTCTCAGGAAGCTCAGGAAATCTGGGAATGAGCTATTCTTCCCGGAATATCGCTGCAGGCGGAACATCTACCAGGGGTCCTAAACGAAAATGCCGACAGACTAAGCAGGCTGTCCTTAGTCAGTCATGAATGGAAACTGAACCAAATGGTATTGGACGAGATTTTCCAACAGTGAGGCAAACCTTCAATAGATCTATTTGCCACCCCGACCAACAAGCAATGCCGGTCTTATGGAAGCAGGCTTCACCATCAAGGGTCATTAGGGAATACGCTTTCTATAGCTTGGTCAAGAGCATTTGTATACGCCTTTCCTCCCATTCCAATGATTCCGAGGCTCATCAGGAAGATCAAGGTGGAACCATGCAAGATGATCTTGATAGCCCCCGCGTGGCCGAGACAGTTCTGGTTCACGGAACTCCATCTTCTGTCGCTCGTCCCTCCTCTTCCTTTGCGGACGATTCCGGACCTTCTAACGATGTCCCACGGACAGATTTGGTATCCAAGTTCCGGATTCATTGCACCTGACGGCATTGCTCCTGAGCAGCGAGAATTCATGAACCTTCCCATTTCAAATGAAATAAGAAAGGTTCTCTCCCAGGCTAGAGCTCCCTCCACGAATAAGACTTATCGTTTCAAATGGTAGAGATTTTGCATTTGGTGGAGGAAGGAAAGTGTTGACCCTTTCTCTTCTAAACCTCATCAACTTCTGCCTTATCTTTTGTCTTTGGCTAAGACAGGACTGGCTCATTCATCCATAAAGGTTCACTTGGCATAGATTTCTCGCTACATGCGTTCTGCGACTGGACCTTCTCTGTGGTCCTTAAGGATAATTAAACAATTTCTCAAGGGATCATTCTGAGTCTTTCTCCTGGTGAGGCCTCCGCCTCCCACTTGGCATTTGAATTTGGTTCTCCAACAACTCATTAAAGATCCCTTTGAACCAATACATCGGACGGACATGAAATTTCATTCATTGAAATTGGCTCTCTTTCTCGCCCTCACATCGTCAAGACGAATTGGGGAATTGCAGGCTCTCACAATACAGGAACCTTTTCTACAGTTCAAAAGGAATACAGTGATCTTACGAACTAATCCAAAGTTCATACCTAAAGTGCCTTCGGACTTTAACCTAAACGAACCTGTGATTCTCAAATCTTTCTTTCCTCACCCTTCCACTCCAGCGGAGAAGTCACTCAATTCTCTGGATGTGCAGCGGTGCTTAAAATTTTATTTGGATCGCACCAAGGGGTTTTGGAAGTCTACACAATTATTTATTGCATTTGTTGGTCGGCGCAAAGAACTTCCTCTGTCAAAGCAAAGTATTGCAAGATGTATTTCCAATGCTATTCTATATTGCCATTCAGCAGCAGGTAAACCGCTGAACAGCAGGATCATAGCACACTCTACAAGATCCGTTGCTTCATCTACAGCTCTCTGTTCGGGGGTGCACATCAGAGACATTTGTAGAGCTGCGACTTGGAGCAGCATGCACACCTTTAGGAAGTATTACTGCTTGGAGTCCTTGACGCAGGAAGACACGGCTGTGGGCCAAGCAGTCCTGAGGAACCTCTTCCACTAATTGGTGAGCTTTCCTTACTATCCCACCATCCTTTTTCTGCACATTTTGTCTCTAATCTTGGTACTAATGGTTTTTTCCTATGTGTTATTCCTTATTCGCTTAGGAAAGTATATATATATATACTGAAGTTTTCATATGCATATATACATGTTTGTGCCACAAAATGTGCTTTATGGTTTACTGCTGGCTACTCTGATACAAAAGCATGGGAATCTATGAAAGTTCCAATACTGGGGCAAGAAAACAAGTTACTTACCTGTAACTTTGGTTCCCCAGTATTGGTAACTTTCATAGATTCCCATGCGCCCACCCTCCTCCCCGAGGAAACCTCAGCCTTCAGCAAATGTGGTTACTGTTACACAACGGCTACGAAAATTTGAGGCTCTGAGGTTCCTTCAGGAGGGTTCTATTGAGTGAGGCTCTTCTGATTGGCTGATGCTTAGTTTGGTCTCTTTTACAAAAAGAGGCGGATATGCTACAAAAGGGAATGAGGCTTAGGCCTTTTTCTTTCTCTTTTGTACCTACTGCTATGTTATTTTTGTTACAGAGACTCCCATTCCGACTACGGGGAATGATACAAAAGCATGGGAATCTATGAAAGTTACCAATACCGGGGAACCAAAGTTACAGGTAAGTAACTTGTTTTCTTTGTCGCCTGGGAGGCCTGCGCTGTCGAAGCCTGCAAGCCAATAGTCACTTGAATCATGGCAGAGTCCCTAGGAAGTGTATACTTATCCAATTTGGCTGGCTTGATGGGCGCTGCGGGCTCCCCTCCCGCTGGTCATGTTGACCACATTCTTCTTGAGGCACTTAGCCACAAAGCAGCAGCCTTGCACAGGGGGGGGGGGGGGGGGGGGGGGGGGGGGGCTGTGCCGTTGGCTGCCATGGGGCAACAAATGTGTACACTTCTGCCTACCCCTGAATCTTCTGGGGGCCTCTGGGTTGTTAGAAAAAGAATGTAACCCAATTTTGCTGTGGCAGAGCCCCCACTTATAAGCAGGCCGGTAGGGCTGTTTCACACAGGGTTACCTTGGCTGGGGTGGCTAAAGCCCAGCTACCCTCTGCACATGTTGTGAGCTGAAGACGGGAGGGCCCAGCACAGTGCGTTGTATAATGGCAGTGCACATGGGTTGGCGAGGTAGGCAGGGAGGAAACTGGCGTCTGCTTACATCTTTCACATGAGAAGATGCACAGCTCGGCTAGTTGAAGGTGAGGGGCAATAAAAACTGTTGGCACTGCAAGAAACAATAGGAGGGTCTCAGTGTGGCGGTGAATGATAGACCGCTGGATTTCATATTCGGGCCCAGTGATTTGCCACACTCCCAGCTGCGATCACTGACCTCTGCTCATCACTGGTGGCACTTAGCCATGGATTGGGGCCATCCACACCCTTTGAGTAACGTAGGAGCCGAAGGTTTACTGCCCCGGAGGTGTCATTTTCTCTCTACTGCTCCACTTTATTGATCCAGGTCCCCAGGTCAGTGTGGAAGCGGTGATTTAGCTGCTAGGGCACCAGATTGCTACGTGCGAGAAGGGAACCGTCAGAGGGCTCCCGCCCACCGGGCAAATTGGCTTACTCTGGTGCAGTGAAATGAGCAAGGGCAACTGATGACGGAGGCTGACTGGCTAGTCTTGCGGTCCCAAGGCCGCCAGCGGAAAGCTACGCATTCTTCTTCCCCAACCCTGTTCGCCTCCAATGCCTACCTGATAAGATACTGCCCCGGGGGTTCTCCAGTGGTTCGCAGCGGTTCCCCAATGCCACTGACCGCCAGTCATCTTGCGCTTCTGTGTGCATCTCGCCTGCACAGTGTCAGTCGCCTCAAGCCTTGTGTCGCCACTCAAGGCCACGACTTCAGCTCGCTTCACAGACCTCTTCGGCAGAGACCGGATCGACTAGACATCACCATTTTTATATTTTAGCTGCTTCAGAAAGCGGCCATCTTCCTCGGCGGTTGACTACGCTCTCTACCATGGTATTCTTGGTAAACATCCCCTTAACCGATGTATGTAAGTCAGCAACATGGTCAACACAACACACGTTCTAAAAGCATTACTGCGTGGGCATATTAGTGCCACAGCAAGCTATGGTTGGCCAAATATCTGCCTGCTAGCCACTCCTGGTAGGACACTGATTTGCAAAGCATGTGTATCTACAGCCAGTCATGCAATGAATAGAATATGTTGCTTAATCCGTAAGCATCTGTTTGTAGCATGTAGTTCTGTAGATTCACATGTTCCCTCCTTCCTACCCAGAAGTGGACATGGATTGTATATGTTTCCTTGCACTAGCTATAATCTATAAGACACATATAGTTGATACGCTATATTTCATTTTCACCTTCCCTTGCTGCATGGAAAGCAATCTTAAGGTGGAGTTTGTGCACATTCACAGTGTCAACTAGGGGTGGTGTCACTCCACACCCCATGACTTGGACCTTCTTGAAAGGAAAACAACTTCTAATATCCAGACCAAATACTAATTGGTAGGAGTATGCAATGCATGTGTATCTACAGCATTGCACGCTATGAATAGATACTTACACTGTAAGTGACATTCCCTCTTACCCATTGCAATAGTTAATTATCAAGTTATCCTCTACCTAATCATAACTGTAGAATGTTTCCTCATTGTGGCGCCCTGTTTGAAAATTCTTAATTTGAGGGAAGTTGCTAATTCTGTCAACTAGAATTTAAGGTAAGTGTACTTTCAGTTGATGAGCTTAAGTCAAATAATCAGCCTTTTTCTAATCCTGGTACCCCATCTAATATTGCCATTCTACAAAATGTTCCTTTGGTCTTATATACTGCAGCATTTACACGCTCTTTTCACTAGAATGCACTTTGGTGGAAGGTCTAAAATCCTTTGTTTATCTACCAAAATATTCTCTAAGTATAAGCCATCAGAAATGTCTCAGGCACAATTTACTTTACCTCTGTAGAATGTTTATATTTGACATCCAAATAATAAAGGCATTACACAACTTTCAGTGCTGGTCATTAAAACAGACTCTTGCCATTTGCAGGCCTCTCAGCAGTCGTCAGGAGAGGATATGGAGATCTCAGATGATGAAGCAGAAGATCCAGCACACTCAGGACAGCAGCACTTTCCTGTTCTCCCTTCAGCAATGGGACACCTTTCCCTTGGTGTTTCAGGTTTTGCACATCCGCCTCTCCCACATGCTGGCACGCTCCCTCAAACTGGCTACCAACTTCAGTCCCCTACTGCCATCCCCCAACCTGTACCCGTCCACAGCAGAGCTGAGGGCGTGCCTCAACAGCAGATTCAGGATTTTCCCCAACCCGGCCTTCATGTCCAACATAACCCAGACGACTATCCCCAGGCTCCTCCACCTCACATTTATGACTATGTAAACTCTATGGAGTTGATGAACCGCTTGGGCAATCAATGGGGAGGCATGCCAATGTCATTCCAAATGCAGACGCAGATGCTGAGTCGTCTCCACCAGCAGCGGCAAAACAAAGAGCAGAGCTCCTTTGAGGAACCGTTTCATGGTTTTTCCCAAACCCAGGATTCCTCATTTGGGACACAGCCTCTTTATGGCCATTACCCCATGGAGCAGGACAGCCAGCACTTTGACAATGAAAATCTCTTCATGGCACAGCAGCTTCAACAGCAGCTACATCAGAACGATGATGATGACCATAGGCTTTATGACTACCGGACGTTGCAGTGGCAGTACCAGGAGGAGGAGAAAGACCCACATGCTGCCACAGTGGATAGTGTGCTTGCCACTCTCGTCCAGGAAATGAAGAACATTATGCAACGTGACCTGAATCGTAAGATGGTGGAAAATGTGGCCTTTAGCACTTTTGATGAGTGGTGGGAGCTTAAGGAGCAGAAAGCCAAGGTATGTGGTCCTCAACAGGTATCTCATCTCCTGTGTAACTGCTAATCACAGTGCTTGGCAAGTTTGTTACATTTAAATATATTACTGTGCAAGTAACCCCAGCATGTAATGAATGTGTGGTATTCTTGTGTCTCATCGCCTTTCTTTGTATATATGATTAACTTCCTACTGTCCTGATGTCACGGGTCCTGAGGTGCCTTATATGATCTTCCCATATTACATCAAGTGGTGTTATGCAACTCCGCTAAATTGCTGTACGGTGCAGCCTGGCGCCGGTGACATGATGCTACTTTGAAAAAATTCTGCTTCCAGTTTGGCTTTTTGGTTGGATGTTCATATAAGGAATCTGCAGGAGCTGCCACATCAGAAAAATGTTTTGCTGATGGTAAGTAGCTTGAAGTAGTTTATTTGAAAACCTAATTCATGTAGTGCCATTTTTTTGTTTCTGACTCCTTCCTTCTGTACAAAGTACCTGGGAACTTCTCCAGAAGCGTGTGATTTGCACCTCTCTGTTACCTTAAAATTTGCAGGCATGTTTTTACCCCCATAATTTGTTTTTTTATTGATTATTTTACATCCTCATAAAAGCAGATGGTACTTTTCATAAGCTACCAGTCTGAGTATAAATATTAAGGCATAATATCTCCTCTTCTGAGTTATCTAATCATAGTACAGAACTTATTGGTCTCCCTTCTTTGCTCCAACTGATGCTCCTCTGGAATCATGTTTTCCATTTCCCCCTTTTATATATGCCAGAAGAAGATAAAGGGGGAATCTACTGGAGAAGAATTGGGGCGGATGAGAGGGTAAGGCTGTAAAGATGGGGGTGGAGGAAAGGCGCAGATAATTCTTATCCTGTCTCGGGAAGCAGGCGATTCGGGATATTGGTCCCTAGTTTTATCTTTGCTTCATTTTTAGAAGATTTTAATTCCACAATGGCAAAATACTTCATTCTTAGCTTGGATTCATAACTGATAGTGTTATTTCAATTTCCATACCGGACATGATAAACCTAGATGGTTGCAAAGAGCAAATCATACTGTATTTGCTTCCAATGCAGGTAATCCGGCCCAGTTAAGTCCAGTTCACAGTTTACATTTGAATATTAGATTGTCATCTGTTTGGACAGTTTCAGATTTAATTTGTGAAACTGAAACTAGTGATCAAGGAAACAATATTCTAATATAAAAGGCATCAATGAAGCAGTGTGGAAAAGATTAAGCTTTTAAGGGTAAATTCTATGTTAGGTTTATCTCCGGTCTAATGTATGTGGTTAAAAGCAACTTAATTTTGGCCACTGTAATGGTTGAACCCTGTTAAATTAGTAACGTCTATTTGGCTCCAAGATGCTAGGACTTTCACTCTTTCTGTTTATTCAGATGTTTACCAGTCCATATTATCTTTGAGAAGACCATGCATATGTATTCGAAAGGCTTTATTTTTCCTTTAATTATTGCCAGTGTGCTTCATTTTTTAATACCACTCTGCCTTCTGTGACATGTTGGCGTATGCAGATTAAGCCTGCCACTCATTTCACTTTGAAGGCTGTGGTTGGTAGTCTATTATGTTCCACTGCTTTCTCCTTACTTATTTGCTAATTGCTCTAATGAATTGCTTGTACATCCTGAGGTATTAGTGCTAAGAATGACATTTTGATAAGTGTTCAGCAATTTTGGAGCTTTATATCTGTGATATCCGAATAATCGGTAAATGCCATGATGTTTTATTGTTTCCTGTTTTTTGAATCTGCATGAGTTGTCAGTTGTCTTAGTATTGTGTGTCTGAAAGAGACTGTAGTTATAGATTCCTTACCTTAGAATTTCCCCAGGTGTCAGAATGGATCCAGAGATTTTTTCTGTAGCAGTACCCCTGTGCGTCAGTAGGTAGCATCGGTCGACTCCACATCCGTCGTCTGTGTCATGATTGCTGGGATGACGTCGCAGTGTTTACTTGGATGCCGCCCTTGCACACTGATGTCAGTTATTTCTTTTCCCGCACCAGCCTGTGCAGTTCCGGAGAGAGCGTGTCCCTTAGTCTTTTTGGACTAACCCTTTTTAGACTTTTTGTCAACGCCCTTTGCGAGTCCTCGACTCCTGGTGCACGAGGGATGTCCCATCGTCGGACTGGCTTTAAGCCCTGTGAGTCCTGTCACAAGTTGATGTCATTCACCATTCCGCACCTCCTGTGCCTTTGGTGCGTGGAGCGGGCCATGAACCCGAAGTCTTTGCTGGAGCGGTCCCAAAAGCTTTTGGAGCCCTGACTGTCTGCTCGGCGCCGTTCGAGGTCCTCGTCGAGAGGAAGGTCGTGGGACCGGTCGAAGAGTCATCACTATTCCTCCTCAAAGTTTTCGCACTCCTCCGGTAAGTTGACACTCAAGAAGAAGGCAAAGAAGCATCGTAGCTCTTTGCCTTCTCCCAGTCTGTCCGCCGAGGCGACGCGGGACCCGGAGCATTGTCGGAGCCCGCTGAGGCAGCTCTGCTCTTCCCTCCCTTTCCTGGAGCCAGAGTGTCCCCTGCCCAACTTTGTGCCTTTTACGAAGCGCTCCACAGCATTTTTGGGCACTACGACTCCGCTGACGCACCTTCGGGCCCCGCAGACTCGGCTGGGTGGTCCTTTGACGCCGGCGGCTCCGGCCTCGGCACCAGAGGGCCCAATGGATCCATGCCTGGATCTGGACTGGCGCCGGTCGGCCTCCCGCTTCTTTCTGCTTCTTTCCCGGGTGCCAATTCCACCGACGACACCCCTGACACTGTTTGTGCCTCCAACCGGCGTCAACCCTAAGCCTCACCCGGTGCTGGCCGGCGCCGTCCGATGTCGGTACTGGTGCCGGAGGGTACTTTTGTACCGCTGTTCATCCCTAGCATTCCCTATCGCCCTGAGTGGCAGCCAGAGTAGGGTGCGGAGAACTGGGAGAAGTCAGTTGACCCTCTAGCAGACCAACTTGAGGAGCTGGACTGGCGAGAGGAGTTGGGTGATGCCAGTGGTCTGGATACCTCTACAGACCTTGGCATGCTTTCTCCCTCTACAGTGGCTATGGAAAAGGGGGCTTCCTACGCTGTGGTGTTGCGTAGAGCGGCTGAGGCCTTGGGCCTTGAGCTTCCTACGGTGGCTGTCGCGACTAACCTCCTGACTGAGGTGCTTGAGCTGGCAGCTGCCTCTTCGGAACCCCTGCTGCCTTTTAATGGATCTCTCACTGACAACCTTCTGGGCATTTGGTCCAAGCCCAGCACAGTGGCTCCTGTGGACAGGATGATTGCCCGACTCCACCGCCTGGATCCGGGCGACCTACTTTCCTCTCCCAACACCCTACACCTGAGCGCTTGGTGGTCCAAGCCTCACCGTCCTAGGGCGTGCTGCCTACTGCTCCCCCAGATAGGGAATCCAAGATGCTGGACCATGTTTTTTCCGCCAGCTTAGGACTGCTGTCAGTGAGCAGCGCAAGTCGCTTGGGCCATTATGCAAACACGGTGTGGGACACGGTCGCACAAGTGCTGCCACAGTGCCCGGAGGAGACTGGGTCCTTTCTTACCCGTGCTATTGCTGAGTGTCGAGACGCAGCTAAGTTCACCATCTGGTGTGGGTTGGATATCGCTGACTCGATGGGTAGGACGGATTCCTTTGATGGCCGCCGCATGTTTGTTTTCTAGGCGGACAACGCGCCTTGAGCGCTTCAAGGACTCTAGGGCCATGGCCAGATCCTTGGGTCTAGCAGTAAAATCTCGCCGCTCATACAGCCTGCCTTTTGCCCCTTTTGTGGCTACTGAAGGGGCGCCCCACCACGTTCCACCCAGAGCCACAGGGTCATGCAGACTGCTGACCTACGCATGGCCGGGGGAGTGGGATCCAGCGGCGCGAGTCTGGGGGCCAGCGGGAGGGCCAGTCCACCAATACCTCCCACTCCAGCAACCTCTAAACCTTCCTAGTCCGACTTTTCAGGGTCAACAGTTTAAAGTGGGCTGCAGGATCCGCCATCACCTCCCCCACTGGCACAACATCACGTTGGACAGGTGGGTTTTGCAGATAGTCCGAAGGGGCTGTTCACTCCCGTTCAAGACTACCCCTCCCTCCATGCCACCAGCACTCCATCGCATGTAGGAGGATCACCTGGCCCTTCTCAGCCAGGAAATTACGCTCTCTTGGCCAAGGGAGTTATCGAACAAGTCCCTGTGCTTGAAGTAGGTCGTAGTTGCTACTCCAACTACTTCCTTGTACCCAAGAAGGACAAAGGCCTTCGTCCTATCTTAGACCTCTTGGATGTCAACCGCTTCCTCCGCTTGACCTTTGCTCAGGTCCTGTTTGCCCTCGACCCTGGAGACTGGATTGTAGCGATGGACTTGCAGGACGCTTATTTTCACATCCCTGTCTTGCCTGGCGTTACCTACAGCTCACGGTAGGCCACAAGCTTTTTCAGTTCACGTGCCCCCCTTTGGCCTTGCCAGTGCCCCTCGAGTGTTCACAAAAGTGACGGCGGTGGTCGCAGCTCATCTGCGCAGATCAGGGGTTCCAGTCTTTCCCTATCTTGACAACTGGCTATTGAAGGCGGGATCAGCCCAGGCTGTCATCTCCCACCTCCAGGCTACGGTGGACCTTCTGCATTCGCTGGGGTTCACTGTCAATGTTCAGAAGTCACACCTGGTCCTTTTCAGAAGCTCCTTTTCTGGATACAGCGCAGTTTCGGGCTTATCCACCGAAGCAGCAAGTCCGAGATATTTAGCCTATGATACTGACGTTTCAGCCTCTATCCCGGATTTCGATGAGAATGACTTAGGCTGCTGGGCCTCATGGCCTCCTGCATCCTGCTGGTAGATCATGCCAGATGGCATATGTCTGCTTTGCAGTAGGACCTGAAGTTCCAGTGGGTGACGCATCAGGGCAATCTTTCCGAAGTCGTCCAGATCTCAGTGGGGACTGTGAGTCAATTGCAGTTATGGCTAACGAACCAAGATTGGGTCAGTGGCAGATCCCTCTCCCTTCGCCAACCAGAGTTCACAGTGGTGACGGATGTGTCACTCCTGGGATGGGCCGGCAACATGGGGGAGGTGGAGATCAGGGGTCTCTGGTTTCTGGCGGAGTCCGGGCCCAACATCAACCTTCTGGAGCTCCGGGCAATTCGTCTTGCACTGAAGGCATTCCTTCCTTCTGTCAAAGGAAGAGTAGTGCATGTGTTCATGAACAACACCCCCTCCATGTGGTACTGCAACGAATAGGCGGTGTGAGAAAGTGCCATCTTTCTTGTATTGGTATGCCCCCACTTTTTGCTGAACTGCTGATGTGCTTTGACTGAGTGTGCCCTGGGCTCCTGCCAACCAGGTGCCCAGGGCCTGTGTTCCTTCATTAAAACTGTTGAAACTAAAACCCAGTTGGCATCTCTGGCCACCTTTCAGCCCCTAATAAATGGTACCCAGGGCATGGTGACCAGAGAAGACCCCTAAGGGCTGCAGCACTTATTGTGCCACACTTAGGGGCCCTGTACCCTGACACCCACACACTGCCTTGGCAGGCTGAGTGTCTAGGTACAGAACTAAACAAAGAGGCGACATGGCACACATCCCTGTGTGCCATGCCCACAAAACCCCCTGCCCTGGCATACATCAGCCACCCCTCTAGCTGGGTGCCGTATACCAGTGGTGTGGGCACAGGTACCTGAGCCCTGTGCACCTGCAGTACCCAGGGCAATTCCTGGGGACTGTGAGCGCAGTGATGCCATTAAGAGTATATGGTGCTGGAAGGTTGTCATTACAAACCCCACAGGTGTTCCTCGGACGGTGTCGGTGGGGTTTACCTGCTGCTTCCCGTGACTGCTGTTCCCTTCCCCGCGGCCGGGCTTGGCTCCGCCCCCCGCCCTTCTGCCTGCGAAAAGACCGGCCGGGCTTGGCTCCGCCGGACCGTTTCCACCTGCCTACAATCCCCAGGATCCCCTGGGGCAACGCGGACCTGACGGACGAGTCAGCGCGCCAGGAGGCGCATAAAGCTGTGACAGGGGGCGAGTCCCCTGTGTTCCTCGGACGGTGTCGGGGGGGGTTTACCTGCTGCTTCCCGTGACTGCTGTTCCCTTCCCTGCAGCCGGGCTTGGCTCGGCCCCCGCCCTTCTGCCTGCGAAAAGACCGTCCGGGCTTGGCTCCGCCGGGCCGTTTCCACCTGCCTACAATCCCCAGGATCCCCTGGGGCAACGCGGACCTGACGGACGAGTCAGCGCGCCAGGAGGCGCATAAAGCTGTGACAGGGGCCGAGTCCCCTGTGTTCCTCGGACGGTGTCGGGGGGGTTTACCTGCTGCTTCCCGTGACTGCTGTTCCCTTCCCCGCAGCCGGGCTTGGCTCCGCCCCCCGCCCTTCTGCCTGCGAAAAGACCGGCCGGGCTTGGCTCCGCCGGGCCGTTTCCACCTGCCTACAATCCCCAGGATCCCCTGGGGCAACGCGGACCTGACGGACGAGTCAGCGCGCCAGGAGGCGCATAAAGCTGTGACAGGGGCCGAGTCCCCTGTGTTCCTCGGACGGTGTCGGGGGGTTTACCTGCTGCTTCCCGTGACTGCTGTTCCCTTCCCCGCGGCCGGGCTTGGCTCCGCCCCCCGCCCTTCTGCCTTTGAAAAGACCGGCCGGGCTTGGCTCCGCCGGGCCGTTTCCACCTGCCTACAATCCCCAGGATCCCCTGGGGCAACGCGGACCTGACGGACGAGTCAGCGTGCCAGGAGGCGCATAAAGCTGTGACAGGTCCCTCGTCCCGCGAGGACGTGCGCGGGACGTGCCGGACAAAGGGTGGACAGTCTGTGACAGTCCGGGCCAGGCCGTGGCTGGGCCATCCCCCTAACAAGTCATCTTTTAAGGTACTGTTCTGTTTGTTGTATTCCACGACTCCTTGATCAAGTCTCGAGAGCTGGACTGGTCTAGATCCTATTTGTTTTTATTCAAGCCTTTATACCCCACGGACCTCGTGCAGTTTGGGACATTCGATTGAGGAACTACATTTTTTTTCTTTTCAATGGGCAAAAGGAAGACCATTGAAGGGGGGGTCAGTTGGCAAGCAAGAAAGGGAAAAGGGTAAAAAAAAGCATACATGCCGCAAGCAACTGTGTTCTGGATAGAATTGAGATTTTAGTCTGAGTGCGAGGAGATAGTGGGGGCCAATAAGGTAGGCCCAGTAGCTAACACCAATCTATCACAACCAAATAACGCAGCTGCAAACAACCAACAGCATGTAATCCCTTCAATGTTCCAGAAAAAGGCCCCATCAACAACACACCCTATCGTGCATAGCACATCTTTGGTCGATATCGACATTGTAAATACCCATAAGGCCCCCATGCCCTCTCCGCTCCCATTGGCCAATACTGTTAACCAGGAAACCGACAAGGGTCCCCCTACCCCTTGTACCAATAGATTTGCGATTCTTGAGCATATGACGGAGGGACCCACAATCCTGGAGGGACAAAGTTGCATTGAACTAGGCTCTGATCCCATGCCAGATAGTTGCGGCTGCAGGGAGTCAAATCGAGGGTTATGGAAGATAATAGAATTTCTCCAAAAAGAGGTAGAAGATCTAAAGAAGCTAGTAGCGACTCTGAATCCTAGGGAGGGCCATACGGTAGCTGAGTCGAGCATGCCAGCCCATTTTCCCTCCCCGGTGCCTCCCTCTTATAAAGATGTTCTAGCCAATAAGCCCGTAACGAATAATAGTCGGGGATCTGGCGACTCCATACTACAGAGTTTAAAAGATATCAGGGCTACACCCACACCAATTGTTACTGAGGCCAGGGCGGGAAGACCTATTGTCAACACACCTAATAACTCTCTGACAACTGGGGGGCGCCATATCCCTTACAATTTGAGACCCACCAGCCAAGTAACTAAAGTTCCAAGTATGGGATTAACAAAAGAGGGTAGGGCGACAGTGTATTTGGTGAAGGTTCCTAAAACCCCAGGTAGCCAGAGCTACGAATCGAGCGAATCCCTCCGCAATAAGGTCATACACTGGCTCAGACACGTAAGAGGTTGCAGATCGATCATTCGCGAGGACATCGAGGGGGCTAGGCGAATGACGCGGTTTAATTCAGCTAGAGATTGTATCGAGGTGAGGCTTAAAGATCCTGTCCTAGCTGACAATCTTACGTCCCTGGAGTTTCGTACCTCCGCCCCTGATCATTCTTCTATCCAAATAAGACACATGCCTGTCTGGGTAGAAGCTGGCTGCCTGGGGGGAAAGGTCTTAGGGACCAACGAGGGGGGGTCAGGTCTGAACAGGGTTGACTGACGAGTGTCCCGCGATGGGGAGGCCAGCTTCGAACAGGTAACATCTTCGAACCCAAGAGCTGAAAGTGCATTAACAGCACCAGATAGCCCAGGCACTGTTGGGGGTCACTGTCCTATTCCAGATTGCCCCCTGGCAGGACAGGGTTCCTCCAACCAGAAGGGCGATCCAACTTTTAACAGAACCAAGGTAGCAAGCTTGAACATTCTGTCATGGAATGTAGCGGGTTTAGAGAGGAAATTGAAACTCCCAGAATGGCATAACTTTGTGGATAAATTCGAAGTATGCATATTCCAGGAGACATGGAGCTTATCCCCACTCCATAAATCAGGCTATACATCCTATTGTATCCCCGCTATCAGCTCAGGCAAAGGCCGCCCGTCGGGAGGCCTACAAATCTGGATAAGAACAGCCCTTAATTGGGTGGTCAGCCCACACACAGGAGTTTCTCCCGATTTACTTCCGTTGACTATCAAAGGGCAAAGCAGGGGCCCGGCAATTGAGCTATTTAATGTCTATGCTAGAGGGTCACCTGGTGCCCAAACCTCTCCGGTCATTTCCACCCTCGAGAAAAGCTTGGAAACCATATTTCCCCCAACAAACATAATTGTAGCTGGGGACTTCAATGTAACCTTCGAGTTCGGGTGACCAAGCTGGAATTATAGAAGAGGATTGTAAATGGGGCATCCCGTCCCTCAACCTAGACCCAATTAAGAAATGGTCACAGCGTGCGATACAAATTAACGCTCTCAATCTGGAATATGATTTGAGAGCTGTTAATGGCAGATCGAGCTCTGACCAAAATGGAGCTTTTACTTTTAATAGACTTGGATCCCCTTCCAGGATAGATTACATCCTTCTGGACGTTCGGTTATGGCAGGATCTGATAGATATGGAAGTTGTGCCCACATTGGATAGCGACCATAACCCACTTTGCCTTAAAATGAACAATATTTTGCAGTGGGGGCAGGGGGGCAAAGAAACCAAACCGCCCCGATATGGTAAGCAGAGAGGTAATACCATCAAACTGTAAAAGACGCCTCAAGTGGAACAAAGTCTCACATCAGGAAGGGCTATTAGCAAGTGTGAGGGAGGAAGTTGTGTCCAAAAACAGCGAGCTAATGGCATTGTATAATGGCCCGGGGGACCCTAGCGATTTTAATTTTAATTTTAGAAGCTTTTATCAACTGACAATAGATAAGCTGAGTTCGTTTTTTATCATCGAAGGCAAACCAGCCAGAAAACATGATCATTTAAAGACTTGTAACCCCTGGTATACTAAGGATTGCAGGGACAAAAGGGCAGCCATCGCACGCAGTATTAAGTCGAAAGATCCAGCTGCTCTTAGAATTGCCACGAAAGAGTATGCAAGGGCTTTGGTGGTGGCCAAAAGATCTTGGGAAGAGGCGCACTGGCAGGAACTGAAGATAGCTGCAGTGCAGAGAGATCCCATTGCATTCTGGGATTTAATTAATCATAAGGACAGTATATCAATGGACCCCATGCCCAATCATATCACCTGTGCACAGTGGCAGAACCACTTTGCCAATTTATATTCGGGCGAAGCAACATCCGACCCTCTCTCCATTGAGACCAGCCTGATCACCAGGGAAGTCAATGCAACTACAGATAGGTTTGACCTCCTGTAAGTGGAGCATGCAATTCATAGTATCTCTCCAGGGAAGGCAGCAGGCCCAGACGGACTGCCTGGAGACCTGCTCCTATACGATCCCATGCCTTGGGCCCAACTCATTCTCCACATCATGAATTTGATAGTTAGAGGGTTCGCCATCCCGGACTCCTGGAAGGGAGCCGAGGTGGTCCCAATATTCAAAAAAGGGAATAGAGAGGACCCTGCCAACTACCGGCCAATCAGTCTTATAGACGTGATTCAGAAGGTTGTTGGCAGGGTCCTTCTCTTGAGGATCAGAACCTGGTTGGAGGATGACAACATCCTATCACACTTTCAAGCAGGGTTCCGGCAAAAGGTAGGAACAATGGACCAGGTCCTCAGACTCTTCATGATCTATTGGAAGTCAGTCCTCCTGGGCAAAGGGAGTTTGTACCTGGCTTTCATAGATCTGAAGACTGCTTTCGACCTGGTCCCCAGGGGTAAGCTCTGGCAGGTACTTGGACATCTGGGCATGCCTTCATACATTTTAGATTTTTTACAAAGGATGCACACTGATAATTATGCAAGAATCAGGTGTGGGGCCCAAGGGGAGCTGACAGAGAGGATCACGGTAGATAGGGGGGTACGCCAAGGCTGTGTGTTGGCCCCCACCCTATTTTCAATTTTCATTAATGGGGTGGTGGCCCACCTTAACAAGGAGCCGTCTGACGCTCCAGTCTTGGCAGGAGAGAAGACACCCACCCTCCTATTTGCCGACGACACTCTCCTAATCTCCAAGTCCCCATGTGGCCTACAGAAATTACTGAAGAGTTTTGACTCATTTTGTAAAGAACAGGGGCTGATAATCAACACTAGCAAAACCAAGTTGATGACCATCAACCCCTCCAAACGTTTCAGGAACAACATCACCCTTGACGACGTCCCACTAGAGATGGTTGAGTCTTTTGACTACCTGGGCATTAGAGTCTCAAAAAACATGGAGTGGTCCTCACACCTTGATAAAATGCTTTTAAATCACAAGCGGGTGTCTGGTGCAATCGCCAGAGAACAGTATCTTTCGAGTAGCAGACCGGTTGCACCAGCTCTCGCAATTTATGATGGGAAAGCGCTGCCCTCGGCCCTCTACGGGGCAGAGCTCTGGGGTATGGAGAACATCACCGATTTAACCAGGTCAGAAAACAGATTTTTAAGAAACCTTGTATCACTTCCCACCTCCACCCCCCTGAAGCCTCTGTTTTATGACACTGGGAGGAGGCACATTCAGGACATCGCCAGACTTCGTCCTTTACTTTTCTGGGCCCGACTTAAGAGGACGGAGGAGCTCTGCATGTATGCTGCGGGGTTTGACGAACTAGTGGCGGCAGACAAGGGAGGTAGGCTAAAATGGTTGACTTGAAGCACCTCCTGGGCCTCATCGGCCTAAGCGAGGCATGGGCGACCCAGATTCCCCCTTCTAAGCTGGTCTTGAAGCGGGCATATTGGGACTGGGTGTCAAAACGCGAGCAATCTTGCCAGCAGACAGGAAAACTCACGGAGGGATTCTTTGAATTTAAAAGCATTCGCAGACTAGAGCCCTATCTCGACTTTATACAGGTCCCTAGGGACAGGACTCTGTATATGAAGCTGAGATTTGGCACCCTACAGGTTAACTCAGTGGTATCCTCATGGAAGGGGCCGTACTCGGTCCCGGTACCCTGTCCTAGCTGCGGCCATCCCGATGAGTCCATTGCCCACTTTCTCCTGGCGTGTCCTGCCTACACAAAGGCCAGAGAAAAGTGTCTCAAGCCAGTTTGCAAAACAATAGGCCTCATGAGCCATGTAGCTGCCCTATGCATCATGAAAACAGATACCTCCTCATTGACACTTATCTGCGGACTAGCAAAATTCCTGGGGTGGGCCTGGCCACTTAGACTAAAGGCGGTAGGCAAGAGCTTGGCAGGTTCCTAAATGGAGGTTATGGGATGAATGATTGACCTGTTCCAACAGCACAAGGACTGACCTGATCTAACTGCTCAATGCAGGGGGCAATAGGTGGGTGTCGCCCCCTGACCATATGAAATGGTGATTAATACCCATGAATGAAATTCTTTTAAAATTGTATATTTTATGCTGATTTTATTGGATCCATTCGATTAACTTTTTGATATCTGTACTGTTTCCTTTTTTTTTTTTTTTTTTGAAAACCTTTATTGTTCCACAATACAGTTACAGGTTATGGCCTACATACCAGCACAGTCGGCCAGCAGAATAGTGGCGGTCAAGCAAATTAATAACCAAGTCAATGAAGCCCATCCCCCAAGACATCCCACCACGCAAGGAAGTAGTTGGCACATAAGAATCACAGGATTAGGGAAGGTTTCTTTTGATAATAAAGATAAGCAGGATCCGACGCCGTACAATTATGCCCACCCAAAACAGGAGATAATCATATTACCAGAGTTACATAGGCAGGACTATGGTAACGCAAAGGCTAGCATGAGAACAGATGACCAGGATAAACAATAAACAACACAGCCCGCCCGCCAGAATAGCAGATGCCCACTGCACCCAGAAACATCTGAAAAACAACAACCCCGGCATTCAAAGGAGCAGAACAAAACGAGAAGACAGCAAGTCGGACCCCAGAAAAGAAGAGAAAGAAAAGGGATAGACAAACCAAAAACAAGAAAAACAAAAGGCCATAGGAACAAAAAGGAGAAAGATACAAACAATAACACTACACCCCCCACCCTGCACCTCTGCCAATGGCTACGGCCCACCCCCCTAGCAGCGTGCCTGTCGCCCCATGTCAAAAACCCGAAATATAGAAGAAGAAGACGAAAGGAAAGACAATAATCCACATAGATACAAAAGAAAAGGGGGAAAGAAGAAAAAACATTGGAGGGTCCCCAGAACGAACTCCCGGCCCCCCTCCCCCCCCACCGCCGCGCAACAACTCAAGACGCCAAAAGCATTGCAAAGTCTCAGGATGTCCACAAAAACAGGATGAAATCACTGCTCGGCTGCTTAAAAGAGAGAAACATCATGAAAATCCCCCTGTGTAACCACCCTGAAAAACAGATCACCAGCATGCATGACACTCATACAGCCCGAGCCCGCAGCCCATCCTAGTCCATGTAGTGTAGGGCCCCGCCATCAAAGCATCGGAGGAAACCAACACGATAATTCGAAGGCAGCTGAAATTCTCACAGGGCAGCAGTGCACGGCCCACTCGAAGATCGTCGATGCCACTCCATCAGTCACAGTGTAATAGCAAAGGTAGGTTCAAACAGAATAGTCAAGGCACAGGTCAAAGTCTCAAATTGACGCCAGCCAACCGAAGAGGGCTGGAAAGGAAAAACGAGGAACATACGTCCAATGGCATCACCAAGAAACAAAGCATCCACAGGAGTAGGCAGTGCAGCGTCGCACCACTTCAAAGTAACTGGGAATCCTCCGGGCACCAGTCCAGCTCATCTACCGCCAGGAAAGCTGAGTCCGTACCACACAGCAAAGGCAACGCAGGAAGTTGTAGAAGGGCCCATACGCACAAAGTGGCACCAGGATAATATCAGCATCAGGCACTCGGGTGCAATCCACACTAATCAGGGTGTCTCGGGTCGGTCCAGATCAAATGTCGTCCATTGAACACACAGGGGGCAGACCGCCCCAACCCCTCGAGCAGTGATAAAGTCTGCTGCCGCCATTATCAGGCGTGTCCCATCGAACGCCGTCCGAATCAACACCAGTACCGCCAGTCCATGATTCAGTGAGGTGCCGAGGAACGGCGCGCCCCCCGCACCATACAAAATATGGCCGCCACGTCCACTTCCCCGCAGACGGCCACAACGGAGCTCCTCCCCATCGTCAGAAAATAACACAGCTGCTTCGAAAATCAAGCGGCCACGAAGGCTGGAAATGTAAAATAAAGACGCGGCATACAGGCAAATCTGGGTCCAATCCAGGAAGAAAGAGCCACGTCCAGGCAGCCATAGCGTCAATCAGCCCTCCGATGAGGGTGGGGGGAGGCACAATCAATAGCGGGGGGACCGCGGGGAGCGAGTTTACCTGGTTCCATGAGGTCAGCGCTGGAGGCACACTCACAAGATGGGCGGACCTCCGTGACGGTAGACCGGCACTCCGTGGGTCAGCGAGGCCGTTGTTGTTGCACTCGCGGGCGGCAGCAGAATCATGCGAGGTCCCGGCTCCAGCCCCGGGAAGGCCGCAAAGTTCGAGGGGTCACATCTTCGCGCTCAGAGCCCAGAAAACCCCCGGAGTCGGACGCGGCAGCTCAGCCTGCCGTCCGACACCCGGGAACAGCATCGCAGCAAAGGATAGACGACGGGAACAGGCGGTGGGGGATGAAGGACCACGGAGCCGAGAGCCCGGGCGACCATCTTGGCCGCCGGCCTGGCTCCGCCCCCACTGTTTCCTTTTTTAAACCATGCATATACACTGTATTTTTGCAATGCTTTTATGATAATTTTGTATCGAATAAAGCTTATCTATCAAACCCCACAGCACCATAATGGCTACACTGAAGACTGACAAGTTTGATATCAAACTTCTCAGCACATTAAACCCACACTGATGCCAGTGTGGGATTTAATGTAAAATGCACTACAGAGGGCATATTAGAGATTCCCCCTGAAACCTAACTAACCGTCCACGTCTTGTCTGAGGGGCTGCCTAGGCTGCCACACAGCAGACATGTTGCTGGACCCCTGGGTGGAGAGCCCCCGCTCTCCTGGGCCTGCAACAATGCGCATCCTGGGCTGAGGTGCCAAGCCTCCTTCCCCAGGATGGGGAAGGGATGCTTCAAAGGCATTCCGCCCTTGGGTGCGTCTCCAGACCATTTGCTGTACTCAGCAATTGGCCCCCTCCGTTCTGACCCCCACTCTGGCAGGAAGACTGGCGGGAAACCCTACCCCAGGAAGAGGGGTGTGCCAGCCTGTGCCAACTCCACCCCTCAAATGAGAGAGGCAAGGTGAAGCACGACCCCGGGCTCCGGCCATCTTGAAAATGTGGAGCCCTGCCCGATCACAGCTAGGCTCCTGCTCCCCTCCAACAGGAGAGGAGCAGGCTAGGGGGTGTGCCCACCCCAGGACACGGACCCATTCATCCCTGCCCTTGCCCTACCTGTAACGCCCCTAAATTTAGTATTTAGGGGCACCCTGAACCTTCCTTCCTCAGATCCAGGTTTGCAACAAGAAGACCAAGAAACATTAAGACCTGCCGTGCAGCTGCTAACAAAAGGACAACACCCAATGACTTGGCCCCAGAACACTACAAGCCTGTTGATCCTTGAACCTGCTCATGTGAAACTCTGGCGTCTCCAGCGGACAGCAACCTCGACAACCCCGGAGGACCTGCCTGCCTTGAACCTTCCAAAATACTGGGACTCCCATGAGCAGTGGTTCTGCCCCAACAGCAGTACCTCTGGTGCCAGCCAGGAACCGCGAATCCAGCCCACTCTGCACTCGCCAAGCCCGGCCTGTGCCTGAGTGATCCAAGACCACGTGGACGTCCCCCCGGCAACTGGGACCAGATGTTCAGTGCCCAAAGACCCTCCTCGACGATCCAGACGACGCCTGCAGCATCAGAACCAGGGCCCCTCCAACCGCGACCAGCCGAGTGTAAGATTTCCTGACACCAAAAGACACCCCTGCAGCCGGTGCCCCATGGCCCGCTGTGCCCTCCATTGGGCTACCTACCTCTTCTTCAAGATCCCAACTTACCTCTCGAAGTGGTGGTCGCACCTGAATTATCTCCGTCCCAACTTACCTCTCGAAGTGGTGGTCGCACCTGAATTCTCTCCATCCCCGAGCCTGCAACCTTTGTTCATCTTGTAACTTTCCCATTGGATAACATTGAGCGCCCGACGGCTCAAAAGCACCCTGCACTGAGCCGCCCGAGTGCCGCTGGAAGTGCAACTACTACCCTACTCTACTTCCCCACTTGCCCTGAGTAAGTGACCATGAGCTCAGCTCCCACAGCTGCGTGGCCTGCCTGCTTGCAGCCACCAACCAAAGGCCCCCTACCCTCAATTGGATTGCATTGGGCCTACTATCTCTGCACCCGGCTGCCCCTGCGCCGCTGAGGGTGTAACAACTGTACCTTTCCGACCCTGGGAGACCCCTGAGTCTATGCCTAGAACCTTAATTCCACCAGTTGAGTACTCACCTGAAAGCTGATAACTCACTTTCCTTCCATAGGCTAACATTAACTGGTTTTCACTGAAATTTCTTCTGTGGAGTTTTGAAACTTTAAAATATTCATCTAAAATAAGCCGAATAACGAATTCCGAAATACTCACCTGTGATCAGGAGAGAAGCCAGTACTGTACCTTTTAGCCCAGTGCTGAACCGCAAGAGTAATCCTAACTGTACTTACCAGTACCTTGAATTTTCTTCCATAGGCAACCATTGACTGTTTTTCTCTGAAATTTCTTCTGTCGATTTTTGCAAACTAGAAATATTCCTTAAAAATCGTACCAGATATTAAAACGTAATTACTTACCTGTCTTAGGTAGAGGTCCAAGTGCTGAACCTAGGAGTCCAGAACTGGATTACAAAAGTAACGAGAACCTACTTTACCTGTGACTTGAATATCCTTCCATAGGATAACATTGCTAGTTTTTCACTGGAAAGTTTCTAAGTGTCAACTTTCAAAATACATTTATATTCTTTTAAAATCACAACAGTAACCAATACGCTTTTACTTAATTGTTTACAGCTTAGGTCCCGGGACTCAGTGAATCCAGGATCCAGTCCTGTGGTTAGAAAAGTAATCCTTAAAGTAACCAACTGCATTCATGTAGAAAAACCCATTGAGCTCAATGTTAAGTTGTGTTTAGAATTGTGTTGCCTATTGCAACCCCTGTAGCTATTGTACTTACAAAGTCTATTGCCTTTCTGCAAAGTAATTACCTAAAGTCACTCATATTGAGAAAAGTATATTTTGATACCTGTTGGTTCTAAAATAAAACAACTATATCTTTTGATATAAAAACAATTGGCCTAGAGTTCGGTTCTTGAATGTGTGAAACCTTTTTGCTGACTGAGTGGGTACAACAAATGCTTTACACTGTCCTCTTATCCTGCCTTACTGCTCGACCAAGCTACCACTTTAGAGAGTAAGGACATATCTGACTTTAACCTCTATTTTACCTCTGGGGATTGGGGACTCTATACACACTGTACCTTACTTTGGTCCAGTATATATAGAGCCACTTTCTTACAGGCGGGGGTGGGGTAATTGACACTATGTCAAGAGGCTCTTCGCCTTTGGAAATGACTGAAACATCAGGGCATATTCCTGATGGTTCAACACCTGGTGACTACCCTGAATGCTAGGGCTTACAAACTCAGCCGCCGGTGCGTGATGGATCACAAATGTCGTCTTCACACTGAGGTGGTGCAATGTCTCTTTCAGCATTGGGAAGAGCCTTGGTTAGATCTGTTCGCCACCGAAGAGAATGTGCAATATCCGCTGTTTGGCACGTTGGAGTTTCCATGGCGGCACTCGCTCGGCGATGCCTTTCGTTGCAAGTGTAATTGCGTCCTCCTGTACACCTTTCCACCTGTACCACGTCTACCCAGAGTGCTGAAGAAGATCAAACGTGACCGGGCCTAAGTCATTCTTGTGACTCCGGACTGGGCACGGAGAGTCTGGTACCACGAGCTCTTGAGCATGGCAATCGATCCTCCGATCAGACTGCCTCTTCGGGAGGATCTTCTGTTGCAGCAGCAGGGCACTGTCCTCCACCCAAATCTGTCCAGTCTCCACCTCCATGCATGGCGATTGAGCGGCGACAGTCGACAGCTTTCGACCTTCTTCCCAAAGTCTTTAACGTTATCTTGGCATCCAGGCGCTCCTCCACTAAGACGGTATACGCCTATAGATGGAACAAATTTGTGGCATGGTGCACAGCAAAGGATGTGGATCTCCATTCTTCCCCCTTTTTTCAGAGGTTCTCCTCTTCGTTCTTTCTTTGGCCCAGCAAGGCCCTGCTCTGGGCACTCTTTAAGGCTATCCTTTGGCCATTTGGCCTTGCTTTGCCTTCCTGATCAGCCTTCTCTTTTCATGCCCCCTATTGTAAACAGCTTTCAGAAAGGCATTACTCATCTTTTTCCTCCTTCTCCTTTCGTAATGCCCCAGTGGGACTTGAATATTGTACTTCTCTTGCGTGCTCCCTTTGAGCCACTACATAATTGTCCTCTTCGTCTTCTTTCTTTAAAGACTGCTTTCCTGCTTGCCATCAACTCTGCTCGCAGGGTAAGTGAGCTTCAGGCTCAGTCTTCCTAGCTTCCCTTTCCTACTGTTCATACGGATAAATTGGTCCTTCGCACTAGGCCTCCTTTCTGCCCAAAGAAAGTGATTACCACTTTCCACGTAGGTCAGACCATATTATTGCCTACCTTCTTCCCGCCTCCACACCCTTCCAAAGAGAAGAGACTCCTCCGTCTGGACCCAAAATGTGCACTGTCCTTCTACCTTGACCGCACTAAAGAATTCCAGGTGGAAGATCACCTCTTTGTGAGTTATGTGGATGCCAAGAATGGTTGGGCCATGCAGGAACGTACCATCTCTCAATGGGTTGTCCTATGCATCAAGATCTGTTATTCTTTGGCTAAAAAGGAACTTCCAGTAGGACTGCGAGCCCACTCCACCAGGTATATGGCAGCTGCTACTGCTTTGGGACGTGGAATTCCGCTGGTTAACATCTGCCACACAGCCACGTGGGCCTCCTAAATCTTGTGCCAACCACCATTCCTTGTCCCTTTCTTTGCCCTTCCCACTCCATGGTCTACAGGGAAATCCTTGGTCCAAAGATGCAGCACCAGGGTTGCATTAATAAGAAGTTTTACAGACAACTGTGTAAAATTAAAATCTAAAATGTGATCAAGACATCTAGCCACAGCTTCCTTATCTTAGTATCCTCCCCATGCGCCTATCTGGATCTGGAAATGTTTTCAGCAGTACCTGTGTGTGTCTGTAGAGGGTGTTGAGCTACTCCGTAGCGACGTTGTCTCCTTAATGTGATGTCAACGAAGTCCATATAAGCACACCCCCACCCCATGCACTGACGTCTGTTCCCTCTTTTCCGTGTTCAGCAGTGTGGATCCGCACAGCAGTTCCTCCAGATGTTTTTCGGCCTACTTGACGTTTTTTCGTCGACGGGGCAGTGTACTTTTTTCTACCCTTTTCAATTTCCTCGGGGTTCAAGCTTTGTGAGTCTTGTGAATGACAAATGTCCGCCATGGACCCATATTCTGCATGTAGTAACTGGGTAAGCATCATGACTCCGACGAGTGTGAATTTTGTCTTCAGCTCTGACGAATCCGCAAAGAAAACGTTGCATGAAACTCCCAGTTGCACGAATGTCAGTAATCGAAAACTTCATCACCCTCGGTATCCTACGCGCTCTGCAGATCGACTGCGCGTCCCTTCTAGGAGCTGTTCCCGCCGGCGACATTCTCCTTCGATATCTGGGGGCAATGATGCGGCGCCTCCCACCTTCGTCACCTGCCGCGGATCCCCGCTCTTCTGTTGAAGAAAGTTTAGTTCTGTAGAGTCAGTTCACACCTCCCCACCTATCCTGGGGCCGGAGGGACTTTGATCCAGATGAGAAAATATTATCAATCTCCTTACTCTATTTTCTTGGTTGTCCCCTTCCTCTGGAGCGCCCTAGGGCCCCACAGAGCTTCATGAGGTTGTGTCTGTGTCCCCACTGGCGGGTTGTCCATTGGCTTCTCGTTTGTGACACCATAGTGAGCCGCTGCATAGCCTGTCGAGGGTGCCACCTTCAGCTTCTACTTCTGGTCTGCTGACTCCAATGTTGGTATCAGGCTCTTGTCTACCCGTTCCGATGGCCGTGCTCTAAATGCTTCTTCCGAAGTCGAGGCTTCTTTTACAGCTTTGGATGTGACGCTGATGTAGTCGATCGCCTCAGACTCCTTTCCTCTTCTCTCTGGAGGCCTTCCTCTGGTTTATCATTCTGAGGACCATGGCTGTGAAGTTACTGAGGAAGGTGTGGTGTGTCCCTATCCTATTTCAGACACGATTCAACCCCCTGTGCAGCCTAGCTGGTTACTTGACTTGAGTGACACCAGTGGCTAAGAATCTTCTCCAGCCTCCTGTTTCATCCTGGTTTGGCTACGGAGGCGAGTTCCTGTCTGGGGGACATGCTCAATTGAGTGTCGGTTGTATTGGATTCACAGCTTCCTTCTGTAGTATTACAGACTCTTTACTTGGCATTCTACATCCTGACCATTCTAACTTATAGCCTGTGCTTCCTTATAGTGAATGTCTTTTTGAAATCCTGTTGGGTGTATGGGCTAAACCCGAAACAAAGCTCCCTGTGGACCACTCTATTTCTGTAGGAAGGTGCCCCTTTTTTGACTTGGTCACCCCCACTTTTTACCTGATATCTGGTGCAGTTTTGACAGAAGTGCACTGGATTCCCGCTCTCCAGGTCCCCAGTGCCAGGTCTCTGCCCCTAAACTGTACAAGTGTTCTCTCAATTAGCAATACCTTTAGCACCCCCTGTAAGACCCTAGTAAGTGGTACCACAGTTACTAAGGGCAGGGAGGTTGAAGAGGGTCCCCGAGGGCATCGGCTTGCTACCCTAAGGGACCCCTGAGCACCAACATCCAAACTTCCATTGCTGGCTACGTTTCTTGGTGCAGATAAAAGTGAAAACATGACATGGCACACATCCCTGCGTGCCATGCCTGTAGATACTGGATGCAATATAGGTAAGTCACCCCTACAGCAGGCCTTACATCCCTGAGCAAGGTGCACTATACTACATGTGTGGACATAGCTGCATGAGCAGATATGCCCTTTTGATGTCTAAGTCAATTCTTAGATATCACAAGTCAATAGGGAAGCCATTTTAAGTTAATGTGCTGGACACTGATAAACTCTAGTTCCTGAGCTACACATAGACTTCACTGAAAACTGTTTTATCTGAAAGAGACACGTTAGTGATAGATTCCTTACCCTAGAATATCCCCAGGCGTCAGCCTGGATCCGGAAAGTTTTCGTCAGCAGTACCCCTGCGCGACGGTAGGCGTTGTCGTACGGCTCTGTGTAAGTCGTTGATGTTGTAGGGGGGCGCTAGAGGGCGCGCAAGCAGAATGGCCGCACCGATGTGAGGCTCCTGCTGACTGGAACAAAAATCCTTCAATTATCCTGGACAAATGAATTGCAAAATCGTTGTAACTTGGCCACACTAGAGGACTAATTGGCCTTTCCACTCGGTGAAAAGAGCTGAGAGTTTGGAGGCTGCCAGCCTAAGCGCCAGGCTGTGAAAAAAGTGACCGCGACAACCGCTGGAGCAGTAGGAGATCGCAGGGCGGCGACTGCTGCAAGGCAAGACCGAGGCCTCGCACGCGGCTGACAGGCCGCAGGGCCGACGAGAAGTGGGAGGTGAGCGCGCTCGTGCTGTAGTGAGCGGACGGCGGCTGGGGGCCGGCGCTGCGAGAGAAAGCAACGGGCGGAGATAGGAGCAGCGGCGGCAGCTGGGATTGGCCGCCGGGGCGCCGCAAGACGGAGCTGGACGGTGTCGAGGTGAGGCCATTGATGCGGCGGCAAAGAGCGGGATCGTAGCGGACCTGCCGCCGGGACTTCTGAGGAGAGAGAAAGCGAGAGGGAGCCCGCAGCACCGCTCCGGCAGCCGAGATTGCCACCCGGGGGGCAGCAAGAAGGCGCTGGGCAGAGTCAGGGTGAGGCCATTGATGCGGCGGCGAATAGCGGGATCGGAGCGGACCTGTCGTTGGGACCCCCGAGGAGAGAGAAAGTGAGAGGGAGCCTGCAACACCGCTTCTTGAGTGCCACTCTGCTGGCGGGTGGAACACTGCCCGTGCACAATTGTCCACTGGGAAAGTGAGACTGGGCACTGTACCCCTGAGGCCTGGGGAGGGCATATGCAGAGCGGTGTGCAGCAAAGGAAGGGTGGAGAGCCCCCACCCCCAACCGCATACTGTGAAGAAGAGTTGTGGGCGTAGAGGTGGGTCCCTTCTGCGTGCGTGCCCCCATCAAGTAACACTGGGGCCTGATCAAGGAATCTGACTCAGACTCAGTACCCTGAAGCCGGAACGACCAAAGGGACCCAGAGGGAAGCACACTCATCCAGGAAGAAGGTGTTGTGCATAAAGCGGACCCCACGCTACCACAATTGGTCCCCAGAAATAATCAGCGACTGCAGCGCGGAGAACTAGCGGGAGGAGGGTGACTCCTGCGAGCGGCAGAGGTGGGGACCCAAAGTAGGAGGCAGCGAACCTCGTCAGAAGGTGGGAAGATATTGCGGCCAAGGGCTTGTGCACACAATTTCTGAAGGGCATGAGGCTGCTATACTGAGGCGCCCTTACATACTTGAACCCGGTCCGGCACCAACTGAAAGGAAAGCGGGAAACTGCTGGTGAAGTACCGCGGCATACATTCGGACTTGTGCACTGTGGGAGATATGGGGAAACCTGACACCAGACAACCTAAATTGAATTTTGAAACGGCGAGTAAAGTGAACAGGCCCACGCAAGATTATCGAGACTCGGAAGCTGTGGAACAGAGCAGCGGAGGGACTACATCGCAGGCAGCGGATATACAGAGTATTTTGCAAGAGGTGCGGCAGGGATTTGCGACAGTGGTAGACAAAGTGGATCGCATGTCGTCAAGAACGGACGCTATAGCTCACAAACTTGATGGCCACGAAGAACGCATCAAAGAGACGGAACAGCGCATATCCAATAACAACAACGACACCACCACCAGCCACACAACACAAATCACAAGAATGGATAAGCTCTTAAAGATAATCACAGCCAAAAACGAGGACTTGGAAGCTTGCAGTAGGCGCAATAACATCCGCGTCATAGGAATTCCAGAATCGACCAACACTGGTAGGATGGAAGAATATATAAAGAAAAATGCTACTGGCAGCTATTGGTAAGCAGGCATTCTCCGCGCAGTTCATAGCTGAACGAGCTCACAGAACTCTTGGACCGAGAACGACACCTGGTAACCCATCGCGGCCCATCATCACGAGACTGCTGAATTATAGGGATCAGGACGTGGCTCTTCGTGCAGCACGAAATAAGCAGACGCTGACATATGATGGCAACACTTTCTCGATCTACCCGGACTTTTCGCCTATAGTACAGGAGGAGAGTTGCAAGTTTATAGACGTCAAGAAGAAACTGCGAGCGGCACAAATAGATTATGTGCTATTGTACCCAGCGAGACTCAGGGTTACGTATCGGGGGAAACAGCGTTTCTTTACTAACCCGCAGCAAGCAGAGGGCTTTCTCCGGTCAATGAAGCGTGCGAATCGGAGCGGAGGAAGCCAGGGGTCCTCACAGCAATCCAACTTCACAGGAGATGACGATGATTCGCAATGAACCTTTCCTGAAGGCATTATTCTACACTATAAGGTGATGGTAATTGGGCTGATGCATAATAGCGAACTTTATGGCTGAACAGAGGTGTACCATTACCAGATGACTCATTTGATCTAGTAATACTACGTTCCAGGCCCCCCCCCCCCCCCCCCCCCCCATAGAGCCCAGGCATTCCACCAAAGGTGGGCTCGAGGCTAGTGGAGTATCCTGCGTTGCTGTCTAGACATGTCCCTCAATGGGCATTCCCCTGTGGATGGACATGGCACACTATGTGCAGGGGGTATGATCAAGTGTTTGATTCAGATGGGGGATGGGGAGGGGGGAGGGTTATGGATTTTGGCAAAGTTGGGTTGCTTCAGTGGGTGGGTGGGAGGGAGGAGAAGTTGGGATGTCAATGTGAGAAAAGTTGTGCATAAGTTTTCCCCCGTGGGGTGGATCGACAGAGGGAAAGTGCATTGAACAGCATCAGAAGAGCGATACAGTTAATGAATGTGGACAGGTACCAGATTGGGGAAGTATTGCCTGGACAACAGTCAGGTTGCAGATCACGATTGGAAAACATGGCTGAAGCAACCGTAGGTACACTAAACATTATTACATGGAATGTAAGAGGACTGGGCGATCCCAGGAAGAGGAGGCATATACTGTCATACCTAGACAGGCATAATGTGCATATTGGTATGCTGCAGGAGACTCATATTGCTCGTCAAAAGGCGCACATCTTCGTCACTAGTTGGGCAGAGCATAGCATCTTCTCCTCTTATTCCACATATGCACGGGGAACAGCGATATTGATAAAGAAACAGGTACCCTTATAGCTGGAGGAAGCCTCGTGGGACTCGGAGGGCAGGTATTGTCTTGCGTGGGGTCGGCTGGGTACTAAATCTGTCACGCTGGCATGTTGTTATGGGCCGAACACAGATGAACCAGGGTTTTTTGATACGCTGTGCGCTAAGATCTTTGAGGTGGACTCTACTCATGTTATTTGGGGAGGCGACTTTAATGTTACTTATTGTCCTAGCTTGAACAGATCGCACCCCCACCACACCATTACTCTAAGGCGCAAGCAGTGCTGAGAGACATCATCTCTGCCTATCAGTTGACTGATGCCTGGCGACATATACATCCGAATGTGCAAGAAGGTACACATTTTACGGCACAGGCGAAGACATGGGCTCGACTAGACTACTACTTAGTATCCAGAGGGATGGCCCCCATGATAGCGGCAGTGAAGCATTTAGCTAGAACCTACTCTGACCACGCACCAGTTTTATTGGTGCTCTCGACTGCCGACTTCAATACACCACGCAGCACCTGGCGACTCCATGCCCCTATCTTACTTGACACAGTATTCCAGGAAGAGCTATGGGAGGAGATAAGTGACTTTTTTAAGCAAAATAAAGACTCTGTCAATAGTGTTGAGATTATTTGGGAAGCATTTAAGGTAACGATAAGGGGATATTGCATAGCTAAGGAGGTTGGAGTTCTTAGGGATATACAAAACAGCCTGCGAACGTTAGAAACAGACCTTAAAACACTGGAAGCGGAACTTGCAAGGGAGCCGAAGGGCTCCACACAAGCAACATTTAGAGATAAGCTCACAGAGTACATGGGAGAAGCACGGAGAGAGGCAAGGTTTCGGGGTAAATATTGGATGGCCTGGCAATATGTAGAAGGGGATGGGCCTGGGAAGGCATTGGCACAAAAAGTGAAGCAGCCTCGCTGCAACACCTATGTTATGGAAGTGGAAGATCTGGAAGGGGGGCATCTCGTGATACAACTAACATACTTAACGCCTTCTTGAGTCATTACAAAAAACTCTATTCCACAACTAGAGCGAGTAACCTCGATCTGGATGGCTTTCTGGGGGATGTGTCGCTGGGCTGGCTCAGCGATGTACAGAGGACCTTTTTATTTGCGCCATTTGAACTGGACGAGGTGCGGGAAGCTATAATGGGGCTACAGTCTGGGAAGGGACAGATGGCATCCCAGCAGAATTCTACAAAACATGTGGATCTAAAGGCCCATATATTTAGAGAAGTGTATGAGGGTGCGCTGGAGATGGGATATCTGCCTGCCACTATGAGGGAAGCGCTCATACTGTCGCTGTTGAAGCCGGGGAAGGGGCCAGAGCAATGCGACTCATATAGACTGCTATCGATCCTGAATTGCTATGCTAAAATTCTGGCCAAATTGATTGCGACACGCCTGAGCTTGCTAATGGAAAACTTGATCCTGCCCGATCAATCAGGCTTTGTGCCCGGCAGGGCTACCTCCCATAATTTGCGGGCGATGTTTGCTGTCTTAAATAACGTTTCACCTGATCTCCCGCTGGCGGCTGTAGGAGAGTAGGGTCTGCAATCCTATGATCACCCAGATTTTTGCTTTTTGCTTCACTGGTTTACGACTTCCCTGGCTGTGGGCCTGCTAATCAGACCCACAGCCTAGCTGTTCTCTCAACTCCAAATCGTACCCAGGTACTGAATTGGCACTGGGCCCTCTCCAAGTCCCTGTACCCAGGGCTGAGGTGTACCCAGAAGTCTCCCAGGGGCTGTAGCATGTATTATGCCACCCCTGGGTTGACTAACTAAATCAGACACAACTGGCTGCTTGACAGCTGGGGCAAGGTGGTGTAATCACCCTTTGCTTTAGATATAGTATTCCTATATCTAAACCTACAATGGACACCTATATTCCTATCAGTCACTCCTATGGCAGGCCTTAACAATCCTGAGGGCAGAGTGCGTGGACTAAGGTGAAATGGTGCTCTGGCATGAGCTGAGCCCGTTTGCAGCTTGCGGAACCAAGTCCTAATAGCTGTTCCATGATAACGCTATACCATATACTCTTAAGTGAATTATGTACCTCACGGTCATATGCTAACTTTGGTATAACATTATCAAAACATGTCGAGTAAGGTGTCATACGAATTGGAATACTAACCCCTCGCCAATTCTGGCGCCGGGGTTAGCATTCCACCCTTCTAGAGGGACACGACATGTTGGTAACCTGTAACCCCGGTTAAAGTCAGACATAGCCTCAGCTCCACAAGATGGATGCTGCCACCGAGACACAAGTCTGCCCTCCTGCTGCTGGGAGTCCTCCCAGCCCAGGAGGCAAGGACAAAGGGTTTCCTGCCAGGGGCGGTGCCAGCACCGTCCCAGACAGGATTTTGTGTATCCTAGGTAGGCAGGGCTTTAGAGGAAGGTGACTGCAAGTGGCACCCCGGTGCTCACTGTGCATAGGCCGGCTTGAACCAGTTCCAGGGGCACTCCAGCCCCTGATCTGGGGAAAGCCCGCCAAAGGAGAGGGGTGTAACCACCCCCCTCCTAGTCCCACCCATAGGGCAGGACTTAGTCGCGTGCCAGCCCCTTTTTGCAGGATAAAGGTAGGAACTGGCCCCCTTCCAAATCAGATCAATCTTTGAATCCTGAACCGACTTTCTACGAGTGGAACTCAAGACTCTTCCTAAGATTTCTCCCTTGTGACTAAGGAGTAGTCACCCTGCAGCAGCAGGCACCAACCAAGCATCGTGGTCTGCTGTAAGTCTCTCCTCCGGATCAAGACTGCCCAGCACGACGAGAACCGGCTTCCCTGGCACCTCTGACCTCAACCTGCATCATCAGCCCAGCTGTGATCCGTGGGTGTGACGAGACCTCGAGGGACCGGCCATCTTTGAAGACTGCACGACGCTTGTCCAGCACGACCACCGAGTGACCCTCGACTGAGTGCTTTGGGGTAAGAGAAGCCCCGACCCTGAGCAGCTCCAGCACCGAAGTTCAGTCCCCCTGCATCCACGAGATCTGCGTGGGGCCCTTCTGCTCTTTGCTGCTCACCGCGTTGTCCAGGTCACTTGCCCGTTGGCTAGTGGCCCTCTTACGAAGCTTCACGACGACAACCACCGCTGGTCTGGTTGCTCCAGACTAGCCCTTGCTTCCCTCCAAAAGAGGAGCACCCTGGACCCTCCTGGTCCACTCCAGACTCCATTTTAAGTCCACCGCGTGAGCTTGCATTTGCCAAGACTTGTTGCCCCAATCCTGGGTCCAGCGACGTCGACAGCAGACACCTTCGTGGGACAGCTCGCACCTCTATCCTGGTCGCCGACAACGCCTCCTGGTCGGAGAGACTGCAGAGCCCAGCAGCGCCCACTCACCTGGTCGAGGTGACTTCGTCCGGTGCCATCCTGGTGCCCACCTAAATCACTGGCTAGTGATTCAGAACTTGGTCCCCTCTGCTTACAGGTCTTCTTCTTCCCTGATCCAGGCTTGGATCACCACAAACTTCTTCACTGGCCGCCTGCCAGCAACTTCTTTCTTCAGGCTCCTGGTTCTTCAACGAGGGTTTCCGACTCAACTTGAACCCTATGCAGCCGCAGCCCCTGGGCTAGGTAAACTGAGTACTCCGGTGCTCAAGCATAGTCCAACACCCTAAGTGTTCGGATCCACTCTTGTTTTCGACCCACCTAGTCGTGTTCGCCCGATAACAGTAACTTTGTGATTGCTAGTATCCATAGACTTGTTCCCGCATTACGCGTGAGAGTTCCCACTCTGCACACGGCGTCCCTAGGCCTCCTGCTTCTAATCCAAGGGTTCAGCATTGTAGGCCTAGCGTTTCTACAGTCTAGAAAAGTATTACTTACCTGCTAGTAACTTCGCATTCCACTTCTTGTGTATATGGTTTTTCGTGCCCCTCGGGCATTTGTGTAAATTGTGCGACTTTAAGTATTTCCTTAAGAGTTTTGTTGTGTGCTTAGCTCCCTGTCTCATAAAGAGCCAGGGTAGTCTTGTTATAAATAAATATACTTTATTTTTCATAACAACTTGTGTGGTGTCCTTTCACTTGGTGTTCAAGGGGTATATGTGATGGTAAAACAGCTGGCTTAACACGCCCTCTAGAGTTTAGCCTAAAGACTGCACGTGTCCATGCTACTAGGATAGCTGGTCGCTGGTCGACTTACAACCAAACATCAATAAGGGTTGTTTGGACTGATACATAGTGTTCACTAGAATAGTGAGCACTGCATATCAGGCCAACTTCTCACATTGGTGAGCAGCGGTTGGGATTTGAGCTTGCTGTTTTTTTACCACACATATCCTAAGAATATCATTTGAAAGATCACATAAGTACTAAGGTACATATAACTTAGCTTAGAATACTCTGAGTTCTACTGAACCAGCTGTTGTAGCTCCTAGGGCCTAGCACACCCTAAACTACAACTCTAGCAAGGGATCAGTAGGTAAACATATAGTGTAGGTAAGTGCACCACTTACACCTCACTAGAAAAGCATGTCTACCCATGGAGAGTCTACTGAGACTCCCCTTGTGGTTATTGACCCTCCACAGGTCAAATCAAGATATGCAGCTCTCAGTTTCCAGGAGATGAGACAAGTGTGTACCTCTAGGAAACTGAAACAGGGGTCTAACCCCACCATTCCCTTTCTGATAGGTCTCTTAGAGACATATGATGCGAGAACATTTTCTCAGTTAGATGGGAATATGCCAGCCCTAGAGGGTACCATTGGAGATCCAGACCTCCTTGACACTGAAGACAGAGTTGAGGAGGAGGATCAAGAGGAACTCTCTGGGGATGAGGCAGACAAGAGGTCTGAGTTAGTCAGCAGACTTACTAGGGCCAACTTAGACCTACTTAGGGAAGGAGCTGGGGGACCCCCAGTGCTGACCCTAATAAGGCCTAACCTTGGAGTTAGAAGAGATAGATCTCATTCTAGGGACTCCAATAGATCTCTGCACTCTAATGCCTCTTCTCAGAGGAGAAGGAATTCTCCCCAGAGGAGATTGACTTCTCCTCAGAGAATAGAGCATGAGGCAAGGATGAGGCAGGCTAATCTGAGGATTGAAAGGGAAGAACTTGCCCTGGCCAAAGAGAAGCTTGCCTTTGCTAGAGAGCAGCAGATGAGTGGGGTAGTCCCCACTGGTGGCAGCAATCTCCCAAGAGATAAAGGGAAGGGTTTAGATACTAAACACCTGACAAAGATAGTGCCCCCCTTTAAGCAAGGGGGTGACATCCAGAAATGGATGGCTGCTTTGGAGAGGGCCTGCACTGTGCAGTGCATTCCCCAGAGTCAGTGGGAAGCTATACTGTGGCTCTCTTTGATGGCAAAGGTAGAGATAAGCTCCTCACTACAAGAGTGGAGGATGCTAACAATTACCAGGTCCTGAAAAATACACTGGTTGATGGGTTTGGTTTAACCACTGAGCAGTACAGGTTGCTGTTCAGAGACACCCAGAAAACTCAGTCTCAGGACTGGTCTGACTTTGTGGATTGTGCCACTAAGGCTTTGGAGGGCTGGTTGCTGGGTAGCAAGGTTACTGATTACACAGGATTGTATAATCTTATGATGAGAGAACAGATTTTAAATAACTGTCAGAACCAGTTGTTGCACCAGCACCTTGTTGATTCAGATCTGACCTCTCCCCAAGAATTGGGAAAGAAGGCAGACAAATGGGTCAGAACAAGGATCAAGCAGAACCAGAACCAGGGTGGTCAGAAGAAAGCAGACCAGAAGGGTAATACCAAGAGTGAACAAAATGACCAGAAGTCTTCAACAGGTCCCCAACAAACCAAAGAGGGTGGGGGTCAGGCTGCACAGCAGAAAAAGAAGACTCAAGAAGGCCAGTCAAAAAGGTGGTGCCAGTACTGTAAAAGTAAGTCTCACTGGTTTAGTGAGTGCACCAAAAGAGGAGGGCAAACTCCTACCACTACAGCCCCTAAGGCAACTGCACCCCCTAGTACAGTCAGTAGTGGTAGTGCACCTCCCAAGGGAATAGTTGGGTTAACCTTGGGAACTGAGGGGTCTGACAACTTAGTTGGCACACTCACTCAGGCTGTCCTTGTCTGTACAGGGGATATGGATATGTCCCCTGATGTAAGTCCCAATACTTTGGGCAAATACAGGCAGACACCTTTGATAAAAGGCAAAATGGCTCAGGCCTATAGGGAAACTTGTGCCAGTGTCACAATGGTGACACCTAACTTTGTGGACCCTGGACAGATCATGCCAGGTACAGATTTCCTGGTGACCAATGCCAGCAACGTCACTACCAGTCATAGTATGGCGATTGTTGCTTTCTCCTGGGGAGGGGTAAGTGGCCAAAAGAAAGTTGTGGTTAGTTCAGACCTCCCAGTGGATTGTTTGTTGGGCAATGATTTGGAGTCATCACTATGGTCAGAAGTGGAGCAGAGGACTCACATGGAAATGTTAGGCTTGCCAGCACATGTGCTTGCTGTGACTAGGTCACAGGCCAGAAGATGCCCCACTGAACAGGTGCTGGATCCTGGAACAATGGACCAGACACCTCCCAAGAAGAAGAGCAGTAGGGTTAAGGCATTGCCTTCCCCCTTGCCCCAGGTTGAGGATCAAGTCTCTGAGGAGGCTGATCTGAGAGAGCTGAGGGAAACTGAGCCTAAAGAGCTTGAACTTGATCAAGTTGAGTTTCTGGGCTCAGGGGGACCCTCCAGAGAAGACCTGGGGAAGGCACAGTTAGACTGCCCTTCCCTTGAACCCCTCAGACAGCAGGCTGCTGCTGAGGCTGCAGGGAATGCCACAGGTGCCCACAGGGTATACTGGGAAGATGGACTCCTGTACTCTGAGTCAAGAGACCCCAAGCCTGGTGCAACCAGGAGGCTGGTCATCCCCTTGTCTCAGAGAGGTTTCCTTCTTACCTTGGCCCATGAAATTCCCCTTGCAGGTCACTTAGGCCAGACAAAGACTTGGGACAGACTTGTCTCACACTTTCACTGGCCTCACATGAGTGAGAATACCAAGGAGTTTTGTCGCTCCTGTGTCACTTGCCAAGCCAGTGGTAAGTCAGGTGGCACAACAAAGGCCCCCCTCATGCCACTACCTGTGGTGGGGGTTCCCTTTGAAAGAGTGGGGATTGACATTGTTGGTCCAATGGAACCCCAGACAACATCAGGGCACAAGTTTATACTGGTGGTGGTGGACCATGCCACCAGGTATCCTGAAGCTATTCCACTTAGGACCTCTACAACACCTGTAGTGGCAAGAGCCCTAGTTGGAGTGTTCTCCAGAGTGGGCTTCCCTAAGGAGGTTGTTTCTGACAGAGGTGCAAACTTCATGTCAGGATATCTGACTGCAATGTGGAAGGAATGTGGTGTCAACTACAAGTTCACCACACCCTATCATCCACAGTGCAATGGGCTTGTTGAAAGATTCAACAGGACCCTCAAAGGGATGATTCATGGACTACCTGAAAAGCTCAGGCGTAGATGGGATGTCCTGATACCCTGCCTCTTGTTTGCTTACAGAGAGGTCCCACAGAAGGGGGTTGGCTACAGCCCTTTTGAACTTCTGTATGGGCATCCTGTAAGAGGACCCCTGTGTTTGGTGAAGGAGGGATGGGAGAGACCTCTCAAAAAGTCTGCAACCAACATATTGGACTATGTACTTGGTCTCCGCTCCAGGATGGCTGAATACATGGAGAAGGCATCTAAAAACCTTGAGGCCAGCCAAGAGCTCCAAAAAGCTTGGCATGACCAGAAGGCTATCCTGACTGTGTACCAGCCTGGACAGAAGGTGTGGGTGCTGGAGCCAGTGGCCCCAGCAGCACTCAAAGACAAATGGTCTGGGCCCCACACCATCATTGAGCAAAAGGGAGAGGTCACCTACCTGGTGGACCTTGGAACTCCCAGGAGCCCCCTCAGGGTGCTCCATGTGAACAGGCTCAAGGCATATGTCGACAGGAAGGACATGAGCTTGCTCATGGCCACAGATGAGGGACAGGAGGAAGAGTGAGCCTCTCCCAGACCTGCTCACTCAGAATCCTGATGATGGATCAGTAGATGGTGTTGTCGTTTGTGGCAGCCTCTCTGAACATCAGCAACAGGATTGTAGACAAGTTCTGCAATCCTTTAGACATATGTTCTCTCTGACACCCAGTCAAACTGATTGGTGTACCCATGAAGTGGACACTGGAGACAGTCTGCCTGTCAAGAGTAAAATCTACAGACAGCCTGATCATGTCAGAGACTGCATCAAGACAGAAGTGCAGAAAATGTTGGAGCTGGGAGTCATTGAGCCCTCAGATAGCCCTTGGGCTAGCCCAGTAGTTCTAGTGCCAAAGCCTCACGCCCAGGGTGGTAAGAAAGAGATGAGGTTTTGCGTAGACTACAGAGGACTCAATGCAGTCACTAAGACTGATGCCCACCCAATACCAAGAGCAGATGAACTTATAGATAGATTGGCTTCTGCCAACTACTTAAGTACATTTGACCTGACAGCTGGGTATTAGCAAATCAGGTTAGCTGAGGAGGCCAAACCCAAGACAGCATTTTCTACCCCTGGTGGGCATTATCAATTTGTGGTAATGCCCTTTGGTTTGAAAAATGCACCTGCCACCTTCCAAAGGCTGGTGAATCAAGTTCTCACTGGGTTGGATGACTTCTGTGCAGCATATCTTGATGATATAGCTGTCTTTAGTTCCACCTGGGAGGATCACCTGGTCCACCTGAGGAAAGTGTTAGAGGCACTGCAAAAGGCAGGTCTCACTATCAAGGCCACTAAGTGCCAGATAGGGCAGACACAGGTTGTGTACCTGGGCCACCTTGTAGGTGGAGGCCAGGTTCAACCCTTGGAGAGCAAGATACAGGCCACCAAGGACTGGGCTCCTCCAACCACCCAGACTCAGGTTCGAGCTTTCTTGGGCCTGACTGGTTACTATAGGAAATTTGTCAAGAATTATGGGTCCATTGTGACTCCACTTAATGACCTGACAAGTAAAAAGATGCCAAAGAAAGTTCAGTGGACAGCAAGCTGTCAGAAAGCATTCAATGGCCTAAAGCAGGCCATGTGCACAGCACCTATCCTAAAGAGTCCAGATTACTCCAAGACCTTCATTGTCCAAACAGATGCTTCTGAGTTGGGTGTGGGAGCTGTTCTATCTCAGCTGAATTTTGATGGTAACGACCAGCCCATTGCTTTTATTAGCAGAAGGCTGACCCCCAGAGAGAAAAATTGGTCAGCTATTGAGAGGGAGGCCTTTGCTGTGGTGTGGGCCCTGAAAAAGTTGAGGTCATACTTGTTTGGCACTCACTTTAAGATTCAGACCGACCATAAGACCCTCTTATGGCTAAATCAGATGAAGGGTGAAAACCCCAAACTACTTAGGTGGTCCATTTCCCTACAGGGGATGGATTTTACAGTGGAGCATAGACCTGGTACTGATCATGGCAATGCTGATGGGCTCTCCAGGTATTTCCACTTAGAGCAAGAAGACTCACCTGGTCAAGGTTAGCTTATTGTCCCAAAGTTTGGGGGGGGGGTCATGTAGGAGAGTAGGGTCTGCAATCCTATGATCACCCAGATTTTTGCTTTTTGCTTCACTGGTTTACGACTTCCCTGGCTGTGGGCCTGCTAATCAGACCCACAGCCTAGCTGTTCTCTCAACTCCAAATTGTACCCAGGTACTGAATTGGCACTGGGCCCTCTCCAAGTCCCTGTACCCAGGGCTGAGGTGTACCCAGAAGTCTCCCAGGGGCTGCAGCATGTATTATGCCACCCCTGGGTTGACTAAATCAGACACAACTGGCTGCTTGACAGCTGGGGCAAGGTGGTGTAATCACCCTTTGCTTTAGATATAGTATTCCTATATCTAAACCTACAATGGACACCTATATTCCTATCAGTCACTCCTATGGCAGGCCTTAACAATCCTGAGGGCAGAGTGCGTGGACTAAGGTGAAATGGTGCTCTGGCATGAGCTGAGCCCGTTTGCAGCTTGCGGAACCAAGTCCTAATAGCTGTTCCATGATAACGCTATACCATATACTCTTAAGTGCATTATGTACCTCGCGGTCATATGCTAACTTTGGTATAACATTATCAAAACATGTCGAGTAAGGTGTCATACGAATTGGAATACTAACCCCTCGCCAATTCTGGCGACGGGGTTAGCATTCCACCCTTCTAGAGGGACACGACATGTTGGTAACCTGTAACCCCGGTTAAAGTCAGACATAGCCTCAGCTCCACAAGATGGATGCTGCCACCGAGACACAAGTCTGCCCTCCTGCTGCTGGGAGTCCTCCCAGCCCAGGAGGCAAGGACAAAGGGTTTCCTGCCAGGGGCGGTGCCAGCACCGTCCCAGACAGGATTTTGTGTATCCTAGGTAGGCAGGGCTTTAGAGGAAGGTGACTGCAAGTGGCACCCCGGTGCTCACTGTGCATAGGCCGGCTTGAACCAGTTCCAGGGGCACTCCAGCCCCTGATCTGGGGAAAGCCCGCCAAAGGAGAGGGGTGTAACCACCCCCCTCCTAGTCCCACCCATAGGGCAGGACTTAGTCGCGTGCCTGCCCCTTTTTGCAGGATAAAGGTAGGAACTGTCCCCCTTCCAAATCAGATCAATCTTTGAATCCTGAACCGACTTTCTACGAGAGGAACTCAAGACTCTTCCTAAGATTTCTCCCTTGTGACTAAGGAGTAGTCACCCTGCAGCAGCAGGCACCAACCAAGCATCGCGGTCTGCTGTAAGTCTCTCCTCCGGATCAAGACTGCCCAGCACGACGAGAACCGGCTTCCCTGGCACCTCTGACCTAAACCTGCATCATCAGCCAGCTGTGATCCGTGGGTGTGACGAGACCTCGAGGGACCGGCCATCTTTGAAGACTGCACGACGCTTGTCCAGCACGACCACCGAGTGACCCTCGACTGAGTGCTTTGGGGTAAGAGAAGCCCCGACCCTGAGCAGCTCCAGCACCGAAGTTCAGTCCCCCTGCATCCACGAGATCTGCGTGGGGCCCTTCTGCTCTTTGCTGCTCACCGCGTTGTCCAGGTCACTTGCCCATTGGCTAGTGGCCCTCTTACGACGCTTCACGACGACAACCACCGCTGGTCTGGTTGCTCCAGACTAGCCCTTGCTTCCCTCCAAAAGAGGAGCACCCTGGACCCTCCTGGTCCACTCCAGACTCCATTTTAAGTCCACCGCGTGGGCTTGCATTTGCCAAGACTTGTTGCCCCAATCCTGGGTCCAGCGACGTCGACAGCAGACACCTTCGTGGGACAGCTCGCACCTCCATCCTGGTCGCCGACAACGCCTCCTGGTCGGAGAGACTGCAGAGCCCAGCAGCGCCCACTCACCTGGTCGAGGTGACTTCGTCCGGTGCCATCCTGGTGCCCACCTAAATCACTGGCTAGTGATTCAGAACTTGGTCCCCTCTGCTTACAGGTCTTCTTCTTCCCTGATCCAGGCTTGGATCACCACGAACTTCTTCACTGGCCGCCTGCCAGCAACTTCTTTCTTCAGGCTCCTGGTTCTTCAACGAGGGTTTCCGACGCAACTTGAACCCTATGCAGCCGCAGCCCCTGGGCTAGGTAAACTGAGTACTCCGGTGCTCCAGCATAGTCCAACACCCTAAGTGTTCGGATCCACTCTTGTTTTCGACCCACCTAGTCGGGTTCGCCCGAGAACAGTAACTTTGTGATTGCTAGTATCCATAGACTTGTTCCCGCATTACGCGTGAGAGTTCCCACTCTGCACACGGCGTCCCTAGGCCTCCTGCTTCTAATCCAAGGGTTCAGCATTGTAGGCCTAGCGTTTCTACAGTCTAGAAAAGTATTACTTACCTGCTAGTAACTTCGCATTCCACTTCTTGTGTATATGGTTTTTCGTGCCCCTCGGGCATTTGTGTAAATTGTGCGACTTTAAGTATTTCCTTAAGAGTTTTGTTGTGTGCTTAGCTCCCTGTCTCATAAAGAGCCAGGGTAGTCTTGTTATAAATAAATATACTTTATTTTTCATAACAACTTGTGTGGTGTCCTTTCACTTGGTGTTCAAGGGGTATATGTGATGGTAAAACAGCTGGCTTAACACGCCCTCTAGAGTTTAGCCTAAAGACTGCACGTGTCCATGCTACTAGGATAGCTGGTCGACTTACAACCAAACATCAATAAGGGTTGTTTGGACTGATACATAGTGTTCACTAGAATAGTGAGCACTGCATATCAGGCCAACTTCTCACAGCGGCCATTTTTTTTTATGCTACCAAAGCGTTGGACTCCATAGAATGGGACTATATTTTTGGGGTAATGTTACGCATGGGCTTCCTCACGCTGTCATGGATTAAGTTGTTATATTGCTTGCCGGTGGCCAAGGTCCTTGTAAATGGTCACACATCAGTCTTTTAGCATTACAAGGGGGACCCGGCAGGGGTGTCCCCTCTCCCCATTGCTTTTTGCGATAGAGCCGCTTGCGGCGAAACTACGCCAACGCCACAATGATAAGGCCCTCCGCTGTAATCTACGCCAATACTTGTATCATGATATGCAGACGACATCACGCTTTACGTTCGCGACCCACAGCAAAATCTAAATCCGATACTCAGAGAATTCATAGTTTTTGGGCAGCTTTCGGGAATCCAGATAAACTGGGGGAAATCAAGTATTTTAGCAGCCACAACATGCTTCTCGCTGGATTATCCTCTGGAGTGGTGTGAGGAGGAACTGAAGTCTTTGGGGATGAGAGTCACCAGAGATAAAGAGGAACTTATGAGAATGAATTATGGAACGTCCATAACTCAATTGCTCATTGCACCATCAGGATTCAAGCCAGCCGGGCCGAAGAAGGCTGTGATGCCAGAAACCGGTCCCCGGAAGCTTGTTTCCTTCCCAGTATAAGAATTGGCTTGGTAGTTTGGTTTGCCCTGTTCCCATCATGCACTGGGACAGGAACAGACTAATTTGCATATAGCCAGGTTCTGAGCTGGGATGGTGCAGTGAGCTAAAAAACGGTGATGGATTAAAACCATGAACTATTGACTTGGTAAGAGTATTCTGCATCATTCAGAAACTCTGTCCATCACCACCCCCCTTTTCCAAAATTGGTTTTATCCACACTATGTGTGGGAGGGTATACTCAGACGTGAGTCCCTTGCTCATTGCACCATCAGGATTCAAGCAAGCCGGGCCGAAGAAGGCTGTGATGCCAGAAACCGGTCCCCGGAAGCTTGTTTCCTTCCCAGTATAAGAATTGGCTTGGTAGTTTGGTTTGCCCTGTTCCCATCATACACTGGGACAGGAACAGACTAATTTGCATATAGCCAGGTTCTGAGCTGGGATGGTGCAGTGAGCTAAAAAACGGTGATGGATTAAAACCATGATCTATTGACTTGGTAGGAGTATTCTGCATCATTCAGAAACTCTGTCCATCACCACCCCCCTTTTCCAAAAGCAGATCCGGAGAGAGCAATGCGCCCAGTCATTTTTGACTGAGTTTTTTGGGACTCTTGTCCCTGTTTTCAAGAAAATATATCATTCTACAGGTGCATAGGGATGCCCGGTTTTAAGTCTTGTGCGGCCTGTCCCCGCACGATGTCGGTGACGGACCTGCACCGCGAGTGTCTCTACTGCCTGGGGCGCGACCTTGACTCAGAGTCGTGCCCCCACTGCTGCGCTATGGCTCCGAAAACTTTGCGAGAGCTGTCCCGAAAGTGGCTAGAGGCCCGGGAGTCGGCTCCGCGGCCGTTCCAGGTCCCGGTCCCGTGGGAGGTCGAGGGACCAGCCGCGGAGGCATTACCACCATTCCAAGTCTTCGCACTCGAAGTCAGGTAAGGCGAAGCACAGAAGCGCCGTCCCTCTTCGCCTTCCTTTGCCCATCGCGTGACAGGGCTGAGGGTGTGGGTGGTGTCGCCCCCGCGGCTCCGGCAGAGCCTCCACAGTGGCCGTTGGCCTACCCGCCCTTTCCGGGTCCATCGGCGACTCCGGCCCAGCTTCAGGAGTTCCTATCAGCCATGGCACGTGTCTTCGGACCGTCCGGCCGCGCCGGTGTGCCTTCGACCGCGCGGGCCAGACTGGGGGTCCTTGTGCTTCGAAGTCGCCGGCCCCGACGATGACGACTTTGATTTCGACGCCGAGAGATCCCCATGGATCCAGGCATGGATCCCCGTCCATGTCGGTTTGCCCTGTACGGGCAACGTCGATGGCGCAGCCACCGACGCCGGCTGCAGTGCCGGCCTACACCGTCCCTGGCTTCCGCCCCGACGTGGAGCTGGCGCCGGAAGGGTGTCGACCGACACCGATTCCAACACCGATGGGGAATTTCTTTCCCTTTCTTCACCCACCTCCTTAAGTTCCACCTGTTGGGCATGTGGAGGACAGGGAGGACTGGGAGGGGTCTGAGGACCCTCTCGCAGCACAATGCGAGTTAGATCTGGACTGGGATGAGGATCTGGGGGATGTAGGTGACAAGTATTATACTCCGGAACCTGGCTCACTGTCTCCTACCGTGCCTATGGAGGAGGGTGGTTCCTATTCCACCTCGAGCTCCCTACCGTGGCCGTCAGGACTAACCTCCTGACAGAGGTGCTTTGGCCGGAGTCTCCTTCTACGGAGCCGCTGCTGCCCTTTAATGATGGACTCTCAGACGTTCTTTTGGGCACCTGGTCCAGGCCCAAAACAGGGGCTCCTGTGGATAAGAATGTGGCGCGACGCCATCATCCGGCCCTGGGCGACCCCGTTTTTCTCTCCCAACACCCTACCCCTGAGAGCTTGGTTGTCCAAACCTCTGCGTCCCCGAGCGCGTTTCCTTCTGAACCACTGGATAGGGAATTTAAGAAACTGGAGCAGTTTAGGAAGAAGATTTTTTCTTCCGCCAGTTCTCGACTGTGGTCTGTGAACACCACATGTCTCTTGGGCCGTTATTCCCATTCTGTGTGGGATACGGATGTGCAGGTGCTGCCGCAGTGTCTGGCGGAGGCTCGGACAGTACTCCCAAGCTATTGCTGAGGGGAGAGACACTGCCAAGTTCACGAACCGTTGTGGTCTTGACACTGCTGACTCGCTGGGCAGGGCGATTTCCACGACAGTGGCACTACGCCGCCACACCTGGCTGAGAATGACTGGCTTTTCTGGGGATGTCCAGAACACATTGATGGACATGCCCTTTGATGGCATTCGCCTGTTTGGCAATAAGGCAGATTACGCGTCGGAGCGTTTTAAGGACTCACAGGCTACAGCCAAGTCCTTGGGTCTTTCGGCCACACACACTCTTTCGGCTTCTGCTTTTCGCTCCTTTCGTGGTCAAGGAAGGGGCGCCTAAGCACATTTGTTTCAGAGCCACAGGCCTGCGCATCAACAGTTTCAGCGCCACTGCGGAAGTGGGCATCCGCAGAGGCAGGTCACGGGGTCAGTGCCCCCCCCCCTCACCCACCCGCTGCCACTGCCTCCGCCTCCAAACCTTCCTAGTCCGGTGTTTCAGGCCTACCAGACGCCAGTGGGTGGCAGGATTCACCATCACCTCTACTTGGCACTGCTCCAGCAGGAATTTAAGTCCCTCTTGGCCAAGGGGGCCATCAAGCGAGTGGTGGCTCGGGAATCAGCATTGGGTCAGTGCCAGATCCCTATCCCTTCCTCAGCCGGAGCAAAAGTGGTGACGCATGCTTCCCTCCTGGGATGGGGTGGCCACATGGGAGAGGTGGAGATCAGAGGCCTCTGGTCTCCGTCAGAATCCCGGCTCCATATCAACCTTTTGGAGCTTCGGGCGATCCTTCTTGCACTGAAAACATTCCTTCCCTCTGTCAAGGGTAGGGTGGTGCAGGTGTTCACAGATCACACAACCGCCATGTGGTACTACAACAAGCAAGGCGGGGTGGGGTCGTGGACCCTATGTAAGGAGGCTCTGCACCTCTGGACATAGCTGGAATGTCAAAGCATTTCCTGAACTGGCAGGTTCTTTAAAGGCCAGGGCGGACGAACTCAGCCGCAGGTGCCTGATGGATCACAAATGGCGTCTTCACTCGGAGGTGGCACCAGGTCTCTTTCAACAGTGGGGAGAGCCTTGGTTAGATCAATTTGCCACCGAAGAGAACGTGCAATGTCATCACTTCTGCAGGTTGGAATTTCCAAAGCGGCACTAGCTCGGCAACGCTTTTCATCACGAATGAAGTTGCTATCTATTGTCCGCCTTTGCGTCTATACCACTTCTACCCAGAGTGCTGAAGAAGATCAGGCGTGACCGAGCCCAAGTCATTCTTGTGGCCCTGGACTGGGCTACAAGAGTTTAGTATCCCAAGTTACTCAGTATGAACATGGATCCCCCGATCTGACTGTCTCTTCGGGAGGATCTTCTGTCGCAGCAGCAGGGGACAGTCCTCCACCTGAACCTGATCAGCCTCCACCTACATGCGTTGAGATTGAGCGGCGACAGTTGATTCCATTTGAATTGCCTCCTGAAGTTTGTGATATCATTCCGGCAGCCAGGCATCCCTGCACTAAATCGGTATACGCCTGTAGGTGGAACAAATTTGTGGCATGGTGCACAGCAAAGGCTGTGGATCCCCTTTCTGCCCCTCTTTCACAAGTCCTTTTGTTCATTCTTTCTCTGGCTCAGCAGGGCTCTGGTCTGGGCACTATTAAGGGCTACCTTTCTGCAATTTCTGCTTTTCTCAGGCTAGCTGATCAGCCCTCTTTTCATGTCCCCTGTTGTGAATAGATTTCTCAAAGGAATTACTCACCTTTTCTCTCCTATTCCGTTTGTAATGCAAATGTAGATGCCAGCATTTGTAAAGCTTTCCTGGTTGCCATCACCTCCGATAGGCTAGTGAGTGAGCTCCAGGCTCTTTCCTGTAAACCTCCTTTGCTGTCGGTCCATCCGGACAAGGTTGTGCTTCACACTCGTCCTTCCTTCTTCCTTCTTCACACTCGTCCTTCCTCCTTCCACATCAGGCAAACTATCACCATGCCCACTTTCTTTCCACCTCCGCACCCTTCCAGAGAGGAAGAGAAGCTCCACCTACTTGACCCAAAACCTGCGCTTTCATTTTACTTGAATTGCATACAACAGTTCCGGGTGGATGACCAGCTCTTTGTTGGCTACGTGGGTGCCAAGAAGGGACAGGCTTGTACACAAGAGGACTATCTCCCGCTGGGTCGTCTTGTGTATCAAAGCCTGTTATTCTCTGGCTAAAAAAGAACCTCCGGTGGGGTTGCGCGCCCATTCTACCAGGGTGACAGCAGCTACTATTGCATTGGGACGTGGTGTCCCCTTGCAAGACATCAGTCAGGCAGCCACTTTTACTAAGCATTATTGCCTTGACAGTCAATTCTGGAGATAAGGCTTCTTTGACTGTTCTGTTCTCCATGACTTTCCGGTGTGATCTTGGTTCGCAGACCCACCACCGGGGTTGGTATTGCTGGGGTATCTATTTTAAGCTAAGAATCTTATCACTAACGTGTCTCAGATGCACAAGTTACTTACTTGTGTAACGATAAGAGACATTAGTTAGTGATAGATTCCTTACGGCCCCACACATCCTCCCCATTCTGCGAACTAATTTCTAGGGTTAAGGTCATCCCTTTCAGGGCCCTAGTTTCAATGCACCAGTGGTCAGTATCTTGCATGGCTCTGCGTGCCTGGCGCGGAAAGGCGTTTACAGAACTTGCAGTGCGCGTGGGCCCGTCTAAGTAGCTCCAGCAACGTCATCTCAGCGGCTGCGACGCCGAATGACGTGCAGGGGTACTGCTGCCGAAAACTTTCTGGATCCAGTCTGACGCTTGGGTATATTCTAAGGTAAGGAATGTATCACTAACTAATGTCTCTTACAAATATATTGTTATACAAGTAAGTAACTTGTGCGTTTGGTAACAAACACCTTATATTAAAAACCCTACACTGATTCCAGTGGTGGATTTATTAATACATGCACCCAGAGGTAAGAGGTGCCACCGAAAACCTACCAACCTCAAGTGTGCTGGCTCGTGTCGACCGACCTGTCAGCACAGACAGGTTTCTGACCCCCTGCAGGTGAGAGATTGTGGTCTGTGAGGGCAGAAACTATGCCTACTTTGGCCAGAGATGGTGTCACCTCCTACAAGCATGATAGCTAAGTAATCGGCATATCAAGGCAGGAAGCTTCAAAGGACTCTGCCACCTTTGATATTTTACTAAAGCTTCCCCAAACAGGGAAAATGGCTTGCTCCTGCCCTGGGCCCATTAGCACCAGGACAGGCGGGAAATTAGACGTGCAGGGAGGCATGGTGCACTCCCAGGCCAGTCACACCCATAAGATGAGCTGCCTGATATGCCCCTCTTTAGGAAAATTCCGCCATCTTGGTGATGGCAGAATTGGAAACTCTGGGACAGGGTTATGTCCACTTCCTACTGGAAGTGATCACATAGGGGGTGCAGTGACTCCAAGGGTAAGTAGGCCATTGGCTACCAACTTTCACTCCCCTTAATGCCCCTAAATCTTTTATTTGGGGGAGTCCCTGACACTAGTCAAGCAGATTGTGACAACCTTAGAAGGACACAGAAGAGTTGTGAAGAGCAAGAACTGAGAAGCAGCAACTGCAGTGGCGCCAACCTTGCTGGGTTGTCTGCTGTTCCTTACAATTGAGCCAAATACATTTCATCCTGCAGTTGCTCTGGCTCCAGGAAGACTGACACCACTTCAAGGAGCAATCTGTATCTACAGTGGAGTAGAAGTTCTATTTCCCTGCACCCTTTCGGCCCCTAAGAAGAGTCGTAAGGACCCTGGACCATGAAAACCCGATGCTGGAAAACGCCACTGCACCCATGCCCCCAAGCCACAGTCGAAGTGGGCCAATGGTTCCAACGAGGTCCTGAGACCCACCAGTGTCAAACCCCTCCTTGGATTTTCCCAGAGATGACTTCCAGTTGCTGTCTGCAGCCTCTTTGTGCAGGCTCCCTAATCCTCAAGTGTCTTCTGCAGCACGGACCCCACACCGCTGCACCCGAGTCCTACACCCTACGGACAAGTGGACCAATGGTGTCCCTATGTGCCTGAGCATCTCAAGGACCGAACCACACTGTGGTTTCATCCGGACTGCTTCCCACTCCCAGATTGCAGCCTTCTTTTCCCAGGACTGCCTCCTATTAAGACTAACTAAGGCACCTGATCCCAAAAAGCACCTTTGGACCCGGACATCTCAGAGCCTACCAAAGTGACATGTTGGTGCTGCCTTGGACCTTGCCCCGTTCTTACCTTTGCTCCAGAAGATGGGCCCCATAAATCACTGCTAAGTAGCTGTATGTAGTATGTATTTCCCCCCGTAGGATAACATTACTACAGTAGAGACAATACAAGTTTTTTTTACCTGTTTTCTTTAAAACTGCTACTTTAAAAAGTACTTACCCAATAACTAAGATCTTGGTGCTTAAAATTATATAAAAGCATGTTCTTTTTCTAGGTTGGTGTGGATCTCGTTATTGAGTGTGTATGTATTATGTATTGACTGTGTGTATACAACAAATATCTAACACTCCTCCTTGATCAGCCTCAGGCTGTTCAACCTCACTACAACAAAAAAACACCTCGGGATCGTTAAAGCAAGCCCCTGTCCACTAATAAGGGATATCTGGACTTCTACACAATATACCTATTTTGGTATATTACATATAGAGCCAGCAACCTGCACCCAGCCGCCCGAGTGCCGCTGGCTGTGACCTCTTTGCCCTATCCTACTTCCCCCCCCTTGCCCTGAGCAAGTGACCAGGAGCCCAGCTCCCAGAGCCGCATCGCCTGCTAGCCAGCCGCCAGCAACTGAAGGCCCCCTTACCCTCATTGGATAACATCGGGCCTGCACCCGGCCGCCCCTGTGCCGCTGGGACTGAAATAACTGTACTCACTTGACCTTGGGGGACCCCTGAGTCTATGTCCGTAATATATTCATAGATGGCTCTTCCTTCGTTGTGCAACCTAATCACCGCGCTACGGGAGCCCAAGCGTGGTGATTAGGTTGCACAACGAAGGAAGAGTCATCTATGAATATATTACTGACGGCCTTTATCTAGCGGCGTGGTGAAATCATTTGCAGTACCACGACCATTACTACTTTACACGAGATAAATTAAAAGTGCATATGCATCGCAGATTAAGTTCAACTGTGCCCCCTTTTTTAGTTTCGAATCGGCAAACTGTGGGCTACACAGATTCTTCCCTTTGAATCCAGAAAATACAATCTGGTTTGGCTTAAGTTACTTGAAAGAACCCATTAAGAGATTTGCTTGGATTTTCATCAACCTTTTGTCCTGAAGAGGGTCTGACGGCCATCACAGACCGAAACGTCGACTACGGCATCTTTTTCTGTGTACATTGATTGTTCTGAAGGAACTGTTTATTGATATATTGAATAATATCCTTCCAGGAATCTGTGAAAAGATGTCAACATAGTTGTTGTGTAGGTTAACGCATGCTACCTCATGAACTATGTTTGGTTGCTTCAAATCCTTTTATTCCCTGATTTATACATTTATCATATATTAAATATATGTTTATTTCGAAGTAGAGTTTCGCCCTGTGTGTTACATTTCAAATGTTTTTTAAAATTATATGTTTCTTTGAAACGATTCATTGATTGCTTGATTAAATCTGTTGTTCACCACTGATAAGGGTGTAACCTTGATAAATACCTTTGAGATATTATCTCTAAAATTATCCGATAAACGAAATCCCTTGTAGGCAAACCTTTCTTTTTTCATACTTTCTATAGAGGAAACTCCAAAAACACTGGAGCAGACAACTCATCTTCGTTTAAAGCCGCTACACAAACATCCCCTAATAGAGGATACTTTAGAGGCGGATACAGAGGAAACAACAATAAAGGAAGAGGTCGAGGTAATAACAATACTCGTACCTCCCCCAACACAAAACAGTGACTTCCCTCCGCTCCCACCAGGCCATCTCACTCCATCCGGGTGGAGATTATCACAGTTCCTACCTGTCTGGGATTCCATCACTACATACAGGTGGGTAATACAGATTATCCAGTATGGTTACCGCCTAGAACTTACAGCTACCCCCCACACATACCACCCAGACAGCATCCCATGTCCCAGAACATCTTACGCTCCTAAAACAAGATGTGCTCTCTCTGCTTCAAAAGCACGTAATAGAGACTGTGCCCTTACAACATCAAGGGACAGGGGTTTACTCGCTGTACTTCCTAATACACGAAAAAGACGGGACTCTAAGACTAGATCTCAGGCCCCTCAACCTATATATACACTCAGATCATTTTCATATGATCACTCTCCAACAAGTGCTCCCGCTAATGCAAGAATGCTACTTCCTTGCCACACTCAATCTCAAGGACGCCTACTTCCACATTCCCATACATCCTTCTCACAGGAAGTATCTAAGGTTTGTAGTGAGTGAACAACACTTCTAATTCAAAGTCCTTCTATTCGGAGTCACCACTGCACCCAGAGTGTTCACAAAGTGCCTTGCAGTACAAGCGGCACATCTCAGAAGACAACAGATCCATGTCTTCCCATATCTAGATGACTGGCTAATAAAAGCCAGGTCACTCAGTGTGTTTAAAACACTCATCAAACCATTCAAACATTACACAACTTGGGGTTCACAATCAACGACACCCAGTCGCATCTCCAGCCCTCTCATATATACCAATATCTGGGGGCCGCAATAAACATCTTCACAGCTCTAGCGTATCCCAGTCCAGCCAGGGTAGCCAGCATCTAAGCCCTCGTCACCAAATTTCAAGTCCAACACTCTCTCCCAGCCAGAGTGTTCATGCAACTCATAGGCATGATGGCATCTTGCATTTTTATTGTACCATATGCAAGACTTCAAATGCGTCCATTACAGGAATGCCTGGCACATCAGTGGAATCAAGCTTAAGGACAACTTACAGATCTGGTGTTGGTGGAAAGTCGCACACATCGCTCTCTGCAGTAGTGGAACACCAAAAACTTGTCCAAAGGACGGCCGTTCCTCGACTCTCTTCCACAGATATTACTCACAACAGACAAATCACTCACAGGATGGGAAGCCCATCTCCTCGGACATACAACTCAGGGCAAATGGACCAATCAATAAAAAGTACTCCACATCAATCACCTGGAGCTACTAGCAATATTCCTAGCACTAAATCTTTCCAAGTACATGTACGAAACAAAGCTGTCTTGATCCGGACAGACAACATGACCGCCATGTACTACATACAAAAACAAGGAAGCACACATTCTCTGCAGCTGTCCCAGCTTGCACAGAACATTTGGAGATGGGCCATCCCACAAAATATATATCTACTTGCCAAACCTCTTCCAGGAGTTCTCAATCAGATTGCGGATCTGTTAAGTCGACAGACACAACAGATTCACGAATGGGAACTACATCCCCAAGTCCTTCTACCATTTTTCCACATGTGGGGACAACCAGACATAGATCTGTTCGCCACACACGACAACGCAAAATACCCAACCTTCGCCGCCAGGTTTCCACACCCGTTATCCAAGGGCAATGCGATGTGGATGAACAGGTCAGGCAGATTTGCGTACCCTTTTCCGCCACTCCCACTAAATCCACTAGTGGTACGCAAGCTCTGACAACAGTCTCTCAAACTAATCCTAGTAGCTCCCACATGGGTACGCCAACCATAGTTCACAACACTGCTGGAACTCTCACTAGTTCCATATCAAAAACTGCGCCTGTCCCATCCCTGTTAACGCAGAACCATGGAGAGATCAGACATCCAGATCCAGGTCAGCTGAATCTGGCGTTCTGGCTCCTGAAGTCCTAGAGTTCGGGTACCTTAACCTACCACCGGACTGTATGAACATCATTAAAGAAGCCAGACGACCTACTACTAGAGCTTGCTATGCTGAACAATGGAAAAGATTTGCCATTTACTGTGCCAATAACAATATTGATCCACTGGATGCCTCCATCCAGAATATCATTTGCTACCTCCTGCACTTGCAAAGATGTAATCTAGCATACGCATCCATACGTTTACATCTAGCAGTACTTGCTGCTTACTTCCGAAACAGACAGCATTTGTCACTATTTAGAGTGCCTGCAATTAAAGCCTTTATGGAGGGCCTAAAAATAATTATTCTTCCTAGGTTACCACCCTCTCCAGTGTGGAACCTAAATATTGTTCTTACCAGGCTCATGGGACCCCCATTTGAACTTTTACACAAATGCGAACTACAGTTCCTCACATGGAAAGTTGCTTTCCTTGTTGCCATTACCTCTCTTAGAATAGTAAGTGAGATCCAGGCTTTAACCATACATGAACCATTCTTACAATTACATCGTAACAAGATAGTTCTCAGAACAAACCCAAAATTCCTTCCAAAAGTCATCTCTCCATTTCATCTTAACCAATCAGTGGAGATACCAGTGTTTTTTCAAAACCCTGACTCTGTAGCAGAAAGAGCTCTACACACCCTAGATGTCAAAAGAGCACTACTTTATTACATTGACTGAACAAAACCCTTTCGCAAAACATAACAATTGTTCGTAGCCTTCTCCCCACTGCATAAGGGTAATCCCATCTCCAAAGCTGGAATTGCAAGGTGGATAGTTAAATGTTTACAAATATGCTACCAAAAAGCTAAACACATCTTGACAATTCCCCCTAGAGCGCACTCTACACGCTGTACTGCTGTACAGTCTATGCTAAGTGTGAGATCTGCAGCTCATATGCCTCGAACGGAAAATGCTACTTACCAGTATGCATCTGTTCTTGGCATGTAGAGCTGCAGATTCTCACACGCCCACCCACCTCCCTGGGACCTGTATCTGTTCCAGTTCTATCTTACTTAGATATACACACATGGACATCTTTTCTGTTTCTACTAACTCCATCATGGCGAAAAACAATCATAGGATGGAGTCGATGCCCAGGCACACAATCGTCCGAGGGAGTAGTCGCCTATCTTGTGACTACAAAGACTTCTTTCAGGACAACAACAATGTGCAAGCTTCCGAGTCCAACACCAGATGGCGATCTAATGCTAAGTGTGAGAATCTGCAGCTCTACATGCCAAGAACAGATGCATACTGGTGAGTAGCATTTTCCTTTCAAATTCCCATCCTAAAGTCGCATCAGAAGTATCTCCAGTTTATGGTAGGTTCTGTAGTAGGGGATCTCTGTGTATAGTCATAATCTAGTGAATAGTCCCGCCCATGTGCGTGGACCCCGGAGCAATCAAAAATAATCTCAAGTTGTCAAAAAATGCAGACCTGCACAGACACTTAAGAGAGAATTTAAAGACAGATAATGCAGCCTATATCCACAGGCTACACTGTCCAGTACTTCAACTAGAAATTCCACCAAAAATCCACAAACAGCACAGCCTGTCCAGATTTCTCCACATAGAAAAACTTGCTTTTACCAGCAGAACTCTCTGGAAAGATAGAGAGGAAGGAGTGGACAGACAAGCCCCATAGGCTGCCATTATGTGGCTCAGAACAGGATACTGTTCCTTTAAGAGAACTTTCCAGAACTCTCTCAGTATCCCAGAATGCACTGCAGGTCCCTTTTACTTTCAGTTCTTTTTGAAGGCGTAACACGCCAGACCTGTAGCATTCCTTGCATGAATATCTGCCTCCACCGGGGAGGAGGGCGGGCGCTTATGACTATAACAGAGATACCCCTACTACAGAACAGGAGATACAGGACAGAAACTACTCCTTCTGTAGTAGGGGATCTCTGTGTATAGTCATAATCTAGTGAATAGAATGGCAAGCCCATCCCCACACCAAAGAAATAACACCACTACTGTGCGAACAGATTTCGCAGCGATGCCTGCCCAACCTGAGCGTCTGTCCTGGCATCAGTGTCCAGACAGTAATGCTTAGCAAAGGTATGGACCGACTTCCAAGTGGCCGCCTTGCAGAGTTCTGCAATTGGAACATTACAAAGCAAAGCAGTCGTGGCAGCTTTGCCCCTGGTGGAATGAGCCTTAGGTTTACCCCCTAAGGTCTTATTAGCCTTCTGGTAACACGATTGTATACAGGACACAATCCACCTCGAGATGGACTGTTTTGAGGTAGCAAGACCGGTCCGGACTGATCCATAATTGATAAACAATTGGTCTGACCTACGAATATCTTTGGTTTTATCCAGATAAAATTTCAACACCCTCCTGACATCCAGGGAATGCAGAGACCTTTCCGCTGGAGATGAAGGATTCTGAAAAAACGTAGGTAAAGTTATGGTCTGGTTAACATGGAAATCAGATATAACCTTTGGAAGAAATTTAGGGTGAGTACGCATAACAACCTTAGCAGCATGAAATACAGTATAAGGTTCTTTGCAACACAACGCCTGAAATTCACTCACCCTGCGGGCCGTTGTAATGGCCATGAGGAACGCCGCCTTCCAGGACAGGTGCTGCAACGAAGCCTTATGAATAGGTTTAAAAGGCTCCTTCATCAATCTGGACAGCACCACGTTCAATTCCCATGAAGGCGAAGGAAGCCGGACAGGAGGGAACACTTTCCTCAAGCCTTCCAAAAAATCTTTGATCACAGTGATCTGGAAGAAGGAAGTCTGTGTAGGGCATTTCCTGTAGGCAGTCAGCGCAGGGAGATGAACTTTAATGGAATGGACATTAAGGCCAGACTGCGCCAAATGTAGAAGATACGGAAGGCTAACATCTTCCTTACACGTCGTCGGGTCATAGTTCTTGGACTTGCACCAGATGCAAAATCTCTTCCACTTGTAAGCATAGGAAGTCCTAGTGGAAGGTCGCTTAGCCTCCTTCAGTATGTCCATTCAATCTTCTGGTAGATTCAAATGGTCATATTGCACTATCTCAGGAGCCATGCCGCCAAACTCAAAGACGATAGGTTGGGGTGCACCATCTGCCCCCCGAACTTTGTGAGAAGGCCCGGCCGGCACGGCAGTCGTATGTGAGGAAGGAGAGACCGGTGAAGCAGGTCCGTGAACCACCACTGCCTGGGACATTCCGGGCCAATCAGGATCATCCGCGCCCTGGACTGGGACAGCTTGATGAGCACCGCCGGAATCAGGGGAATGGGTGGAAAAGCGTACAGAAAGCTGTTCGACCAGTTGATCCATAACGCATTCCCCAGCGTCCCCTGCTGGTAGTACCTGGAGGCAAAGTCTCGGCATTTGCTGTTTTCGGCGGTGGCGAACAGATCTACGTCTGGAGTCCCCCACCTTGCGAAGACTTCTCCTAGTACTTCGTCGCTTATGACCCATTCGTGGTTTTCCTGAATCAGTCTGCTCAGTGCGTCGGCCTGAACATTCTACACACCTGGTAGATGGGTAGCCATTATCGTCAGTCCTCTGGCTAGAAGCCAACGCCAGATCGCCTGCGCCTCCTGCGACAGAGTGCGCGATCTCGAACCCCCCTGCTTGCGAAGACTTCTCCTAGTACTTCGTCGCTTATGACCCATTCGTGGTTTTCCTGAATCAGTCTGCTTAGTGCGTCGACCTGAACATTCTGCACACCTGGTAGATAGGTAGCCATTATCGTCAGTCCTCTGGCTAGAAGCCAACGCCAGATCGCCTGCGCCTCCTGCGACAGAGTGCGCGATCTCGAACCCCCCTGCTTGTTGAGGTAATACATAGTGGTCGTATTCTCCGTCAGTACAAGCAGAGAGTTGGTCTGGAAGGACGAATGAAAGGCCTTCAGTGCCATGTGAACAGCTCTGAGTTCCAGGAAATGTATGTGATACGTGACACGTTCCTTGTATCTGTAAGTATCCGGAGGGCGCCCCCCCAGCCGGGGAGAGACGCATCCGTCACGATAGTCTGTGTGGGAATGTCCTTGTGGAAGGGAACCCCTCTGAGGAGATTCTCCGCTGAACACCACCACTTCAGAGACTGAAGAGCATGCAGAGACAGTCGTATCTTGTCGTCCCAAGATCCTTTCCTCTGATCCTCTTCCAAGTCAACAACAAAGTGTAATCATCCGGGCCCACCACCAGATGGCGATCTATGCACTAGTGTGTGGATCTGCAGCCCTAAATGCGAAGAACAGATGCATACTGGTAAGTAGCATTTTCCTTCCGTGGAATGCTGGTGCAGGGGTAATTCAGAAGGTGAGAAATCCATAGGCAGATACTGTATCCACTGGAAAAAGCGTTACGAAAGGCAAGTAACTTGTTCTTTAGGGGCACCCCTGAACCTTGCCTCCTCAAACAAGCAGCGACTAAGAAGAAAAGAAGGACCGAACAGCTGTGCTAAAGCTAAGAAGAGGAGGACGTCCACTGACTTGGCCCAAGCCCTACCGGCCTGTACCCACCTCAAACCTGCAGAAGCGAATATCCTGTGCCCTGCAGCCAGCAATCTCAGAGGACCTGCCCTGCCTTCTGAGGAATTTTTTTTTCTCTCCCATGGAAACACCGGATTTGTTCACCCGCAGGTTCCATCTCCGGCCAAATCTGTGAGTCTGTACCACTCTGCACACTTCGCCCACGGCCCGAGTTCGAGTGGCCAAACACCACGAGGAGGTCTCCCCGGTGATACTGACCCGAGATCTGGTGATGTCTGACCTGCCTTGAATCTCCCAGCGAAGAATGCAGCCGTCTTCTGGAGGATCCCCCGACCGTGAACAGAGAATCTCATTCCAATCAACAGGGCACCCAATGCCAAACCAGCAACCTGCACCCAGCCGCTGTTGCGGGTTCACTTTTTGTGCTAAACAGAATCCCCCTTTTCCCTGAGCCTAACACCAGGAGCTTTGCTCCCACAACCCAGTGGCCTGCTCGTAAGCAGCCACCAACCCGAGGCTTCCTATCTCTCATTGGATAACATTGGGCCTCATTACTCTGCACCCGGCTGACCTAGTGCCGCTGAGGGTGTAACGAGTGCATCGTTGATCGTGGGGGAACCCTTGTTCTTACCCCAGAAACTCAACCCCAATGACCAATTACTTACCTGGTAACCGTTAACTTCATTTCTCTACATAGGAACCTATTGACTGTTTTTTCTCTGAAAAATGTTCTAAGTGTGGAGTTAATTTGTATGGAAACCTGAAAAATTACAATTGTGCAAAACTGATTTTACTTACCTTTTCTCTAGGAAATGTCCTAGTGTGATATCTAGACATATCACACTGAGTAGAAAAGTAACGAAAAAGTAATCTGTACAAAATTTCAATACCTTGACTTACCTGTATCTCAGTCAACTGTATTTGAACTTGCATTCACTTGTACACATTGCATAATCTTTTGCAAACATTTATTTCACCTACCTGTGCTAGGCTTGGCTTGATTCTAGAAATAAAATAACTTAACAATATTTTTATACGAACAAAATTGGTATGAGTTCAGTCTTTGCGTGTGACATCATTTGCTGATTGAGTGTACAAGAAATGCTTAACACTACCCTCTGACACAGCCTTATTGCTCGTCCACACTACTACAAATAGAGAGTAAGGTGCTATCTACTTTTACCTCTGCCTACCTTTGGGGCTACACTGGACTCTGTGCACACTATTCCTCATTATGGTTAAGTATATACAGTGGCAGCTTCCTACAGTGGTGTTGACTCAGTTTCTACATCAGACCCGGAGTTGTGATGACACAACTGGGCCATATAACAAGAGGATCAGTGCCCTAACATTTTTTTTTTTTTCTGCGCCTTCTTACACTTTTCTCTTTATCTTCTCATAGATTTGGTGTTACCCCCCAAAAAAAATCACTACCAAAACGTTCCTGCTTTAACATTGTCAAAGTAATGGACACATGTTCATCACGGACCTGGGCGACAACTGTATGTGGTGCCTTTGATCGAGGGTGCCTTTGATTGAGCAACAACACTTCATTACTCTACTATTGCACCGTAAGGCCATCAAGGATACTCATTTTGAGGCTCACTTCCAAATAGGTTCTAGGAGCCTATTGACGAACCAGGTCATGGTCCAAGATCACAAGGAAGGTCAAACAATATTTTGAAGTCATCTCCCTTTGCCCAAGTCATTGAGGGAGAAAGCTGCATCACAAGAAGAAACAGCCATCTGCTTCTACCTTTTGTCATTCCAAGAGTAAAGATTAGACACCTCCAGCTCCATCTACCCGATTTAGTGGAGATTTCTCCAGCACCACCTCCGGTGACTCCTCCATCACTAACCCCATCTCCTCCTTCTCCACAGTTTGCATTGCACCCATTTTCCCAGAGTAACTAGCACCGGATCCATCTGGCTTCATGCGAGCCATGAAGGACATTTTTTTAGAGAGTGGGTGACCCTTCTGGTTCACCATCTGGCCCTAAGGGCAGGTCAATGGACCTTTTAGCCTCATGCCATTACTGTCTTTAGCGCCTTCCAAGTGCCTACCCGTGCTGCCCAAATTTAGGACCCTGACAGTCACAACACCACACAAGCAGACGTCGCTACCGATATGGTTCCATCATAGACCAGCGCAGAGAGTCACCTCAACGCCACAATCGGCACCAGTCGACAATCTAACTTAACATTTGCTTCCTGTGCCACGTGTGCGCTGCCATTGGCGTCAACAGCAGTGCAAATGGCATAGTAGACCCTGTTGAACACATAGATGCTTTCGGCACTCAAGAGAGAGGCAGCAGTAAGTCAGGTGCAAGAAGGACTGCGGCTAACATGAGGGAACTTCAAAGAGGAGCACATTTGAAGATTTCAATGCAGATAACGAAAACGTTAAAAAAATCACTGTACAACTCTTTCAACAAAGAGTGCTTGCACTGACTCTAAAGATCCTATGGTTCCTTGATCTTTTGACTTCTTGCATCCTACTGGTTCCACATCTGCGCTGCCATTGGTGCCTCCACAGTGTTTTCATCATCAGGGAGACTTGATTGAAATCACCGATAAAATAGTACCATGTACACCGGCACATTGCCTCCTCAAAATGTTCCCGCACACGGCCAAGACCGAAGGTACTGCCAGGTTTCAGGACCTGGCTTTTATATTAGCCAAGCAGGAGCTCACCAGCAGGTGAAAGGCACCAGATGCCCCTAGCATCGTTAGGGGGAAGCGGGAACTGGAGAGATGGGCGGGCTGCGAGAGCAGGGTCCTGATGAGGAATGCAAGATGAGGTACAGGCAGAATGGAGAGGGCCCAAGCATGGGAGACACTGGTGGAGTAGATAAAACTTATGGGCAAGAATCGGGCAGTACCTCCCCAACAGTGGGATTTAGACAGGGGAGTCCCCGTAGACAGGACTCGAACCAGACCCAGAGCTCAGACCCAGGGAGATTGGCTCACAGAATTAGCAAAGCGAACTGGACCAAACATGACAAGGAGATGTAGACATGTTAGCCCACTAATGATTAATAGGGAAAAGAGACAAACAATGGAAGGTGAGGTTTGGGATGGCCTGCAGTGTGAGGGAGTTGAAGGGGGGGGGGTGAGTTTGAATGAACACAACCAATATGAAGATACTAAGACTGTAACTGGGTCACTAAGAAAGGCGGAATGTAATTCAATAGTATATGGTTATGCAATATATGCCATGTAACCTAAATTGATGACATAATGCGAACGTGTGTCACACCAATATTCAATAAAATGTTTAAAAAAAATAAATTAGGGAGACTTCATTGAATCCATTGTGGTATCCAGGGATGCTGCAGCAGTGTTGAGTAGAAATAGAACACAGTCTGATTTGTGAAATAACCCTCACCCTTCTGTGTCCTTCTTCAGCAGGGACTATGATAGTGACGGACACTTACAGTAGGATGTGCATCTCAAGGTCCTGGTGATCAGAGACCTCTTGTCTCCGGAGGAGGTGACATTTCGCATCAATCTGCTGAAATTCAAGAATATCTTGGTTGGCACATGAGTTTTTGTTATTTTCACCTTGAGGTCATTTAGTTCAGAACTTAACCTATGACACACAGTGTGGTTCCTGAACAAACTGTTAACAGTGAGTTCTCAGATTCTCTGTTGAAAAGCCCTGAGACACTGGAGCTGGATGCATCACACATGTATGCCTGGTGGCTGCTAATTTGCAGAAAATAACCACATCTTTTTGTTGGGAAGAAGCTTGACTGCAGATCTGGACTAGCAGTCAATTTCTACATCAACCGCACAAAAGACATCAGATCAGCTAACCAGCTCTTGATTAGTTACATTGGTTGTAAAAAGAGTAAGCAGTAGGCACTTTTGCGCATCTGAACGGACCCTTACAGCAGCGTGAACTTTAATTGGGGCCCCTTGTGCAACCTGGGCCGGACTGCTTTGCCGCTATTGCTATTACCGGTGTTTGCCATCAGTCTCCCCCCGCCGCCGCACCTACCTCGGAGCGACCGCCGAGCGGGGGAGACTACGACCTCCAGCCTGCTTTGCGGCAGGAAGCCGCCTCTTGCATTTTCCGCGCCTGGAGGCGCTTATAACGGACGCACTAGTTGGGAGGAGCGGGCACTTTTGCGCATCTGAACGGACCCTTACAGCAGCGTGAACTTTAATTGGGGCCCCTTGTGCAACCTGACCCGGACTGCTTTGCCGCTATTGCTATTACCGGTGTTTGCCATCAGTCTCCCCCCCGCCGCCGCACCTACCTCTGAGCGACCGCCGAGCGGGGGAGACTACAACCTCCAGCCTGCTTTGCGGCAGGAAGCCGCCTCTTGCATTTTCCGCACCTGGAGGCGCTTATAACGGACGCACTAGTTCCGCGTCGCGGGAGCTGCCGGGGCTAAGCCCGGACAAAGGGCGGGCCGTCTGTGGCCGTCCGGGGCTGGCTGAGGCTGGGCTGGGCCACCCCCTTTCGCCCTATATTCCTACCAGCCTTTGTTTGTGTCTAATCCAAGTAACTAGTTTTTATTTACTGCTCTCTGTACCGTTTTATCATTGTTTTGAATTCGTGATTATTTATTCGATGCAATCACTGTAGTAACCTGCTCCTTTTTTTTGTTTAAGGTTTTAGACATAATCTCCTTAGTGTATTGCCTTAGTATATACATCTAGACCATCCACCCGAAATTATGGGGAAAAGTACTCCTATCACTGGAAAGACTAAAGCTATTGTCAACCCCCCTTTACCGACACTCACAGCAATTGATCGAATGCTGCAGCAGACAATTGGGGTGGTTGCCTCAGCTATTGAAAGTACTGAAAGACGTATGTCTTTGCCACCTGGTCTCCACCCCCACCCCCTTCTACCTAACCCTAATATGTCTATGTTAACTACTAACTCCCAGGAATCCCTGCTAGCTCCCTCTTTTGTTGCTTTACCCAGGAGAAATAGCATCACACCGACGACAGATAGGCCTATTAGTGACCTAACAGATGTCAATACCCTATCGCCTTCAACTACCCGACTATCTGTAACTCCTTCTTTACATCCTAGTATCCATAACAACGATGATTCTACTCCCTTGAATGAGGAGAATTTAGATAATGAGAGTCACAATATTATAGAGAGTCCAACCTCTATTCTAAATATTAGTGATAGTCCATGTGTAAGGACGAGAGGACAGAAGGCCAGATCTAAGCAAAAACATTCCGCTAGAGTAAGGCAATATAGTAAACCCAACAAAACTCATAAAAAGAACACTAAAGTGAAAGAGAGCAAAGTCCCGGGAAATCTAAACGGGATTAGTGTAAGTGAAGATAATGGTCAGTCTGTGATTGTCCCTCACTTAGACGTTAATAGGGACCTATTTGATGAATCTTTTTGGCAAAGAATGGAAACTCTTCTAATGACTTTCCTGGAACCAATTACCTCAAATGTTACAAATATAGAACTGAGGTTAACTAACATCGAGGGTAAGTTTGTTAAACAGTTGTCACCAAGTAAGACCAAGCCCCAACCTCACCCTTGTGCTACTTGCTCCAAAACTGGCACCCCAGCTACAGCTAAAGTGCCAGTCCCACCCAAAGTGGCTGTTCCGGTCAAAACACCAGTTCCATCTAAAGCGATAGCCAAAACTAAAAACATTAATTCAAAAACCACAGATCGACCTGATCATAGTATTTCAAGAGGAGATAACGTTACTCACGAAAAGGGGCCTGTTGATTCACCCTCTGTAGCCCCGAATGCATCTTCGCTTATACCATCTCATAAACATAGAACACCAGAAGATCATTTTGAGGAAGGAGTAACGCCAAACCTCTTTAATTTAAATCTCGCACCAGAAGCAACACCGTATACTGTGGTCTTGGCAAACGTACCTCCACTTTCATCTAATACTGACGAAAACTGGACAGCTCTGAAAAATAAATCCCTTCACTTTTTGTCATCTAGGGTAGGACTCAAAAGACATCTCTTCACAGAGTTTAAAATGGTTAGACGAGCAAGATGGATAGGCACCTCAACTAAAACACTGAGAGGTGACTGTGTAGTTTTATCATTTCGGTCCCCTCAATTGGTGAATATCGTGATGGAGAGAGTGGCCATGTCAACTCATGACCCACATCTTGTCAACATTCTTCCCCTTGGCTACTTTTACCCCCCTCTTCGACCAAACAGACGTATTGCCCCTGTCTGCCATCCGATTAGGAATTTGGAAGAGCCATGGGCTAGAAGCTATGGGATTCCTACGTTTAACTATTTCGACACACTTAGTGGTTTGGAATATATTGACTGACTGAGGTCAACTACTGCTAATCCCACTGTCAAAGGTATAGATAAAGACTCCCATTACGAACCTTGTATGAGGGAAAGTATAGCTATATCTGGGGAGAATACACCGCTATTAATGCCAATTATGTGTAAAGATGGGGAGCCTCGTGGAGGGAGGTCTGGCGACAAAGGAGTATATGGGGCGGGAGGACATTCAGTTAGCCCCCCCTCTACACGCTACCCATACGTCCCTGTCTCCAACAGTTCAGTCTACTACAGTAGTTTTGTCTACCCCCTTGAAAGATCTATCGGTTCTCAATATTTCATCCTGGAACATTGCTGGTATCAGATCTAAAATTGATCACCCCGTTTGGATGGATTTTATTGAATCACAAGACTTATTATGCTTTCAAGAAACATGGACCTTGGACCCAGTGCACTTGAACGGCTATAGAACATTTTGTACCCCAGCTGTAGCCGTCCCTCATGGGAGACCCAAAGGTGGTCTGTGTATCTATTTATCCAACAAATTAAAGTGTGGAAAAGTCATTGAACCTGTCAAAGATATATATTTTCAAATGCTGGTTCTTGACATGGGTTGTGACTTTCCGATTGCTGTGGTTAATATATATAACAACATTCCTGCTGATGATGTTATGAGTATTTTGAGGAAATTGACCAAGGTTTTACTTAAGCAAGAAAAAGTCTTTAAACAGAAATTGATGGTAATCATGTTAGGAGATTTTAATTGCAACTTGTGTGAATTAACTATGGATAACAGGTGTGGTCTAGCTCAGGATGAAGGCGAGGGACATATTCATTTTAAGCACAACTTCCTAGGGGATCAATTGAATAATCTGTTAGCCATTTTTGATTTAGGCTTTGTTAATGACATGTGCACTTCTGCTCCAATAGTAGTCCCAACATTTTATGGTAGAGGTTGTTCTACAACTATAGATTTTATTACTATTTCCAATAACAGTAGGAACAGAATTAATACCTTTAATGTTCTTGATATAACGTTGAGTGACCATTTTCCATTATGTCTGTCTATTTTCCTGCCCACTGTCCCATTACTAACTAATAATAGAGAATGCAATAGCTTAGATGCTGATTTGACAATTGGTAAAACCAATGGTTATTCTCTAAAATGGACTATGATAAATGAGGCTGAGATAATCAAAACAGTGGTTGAAAAATGCTCCCGGGAAATTAAAAAGTGTCTAGATATAGATTTATCATCTAATACTTGCCTCGCATCCTTCCTAGTAATTTGGAACGAAATTAAAAACTCCCTAACTAGACAATTCAAGAACAGGAAGAAGGAGGGAGGATGGTTTGATACTATATGCACTAAGGCTTATGCAACGCTAAAAAAGGCTTTGCATAATAACCCTAGATCAGCCGAGGAAATCCGTAGACTTAGGAAAGATTATAAAGAGGCAATTAAAGCTAGGAAAAACACTATGAAAGCCGAAGCTTGGGAAGCTCTCCACACAGCCTCAATAACTAACGACAGTGTGAATTTCTGGAAAATTGTGAGAACTCCTTTCCTCACCGAAGAGACTGGTCTGAAAATAGATATTGCTATTTGTAACTCAGACTGGGTCAGACACTTCGAAAGAGTTTACGAAGGAGAAGAACATAAAGAAAGCCAAGTGGAGTCATTGATCTCCCTTGACAACTGTCCTTTTAACAGCAATTTGTATTTTACATTGGAGGAGGTGGAAAAGGCGCTGAGTAAAAGCAAGGGCGCAAAAGCGCCTGGGCCAGATGGGGTCCCCATAGACCTTTTTAAGAGTATCCCAGCCCTGTGGGCGCCCCTTCTGGTTCAGGTGCTCAATGCCAGCTGTGTTGCCGAATTCTTGCCCACATGGGTGGAATCTGTAATTGTTCCGATTTACAAAAAGGGAAAAAGACAGGATCCCGCCTGTTATGGGCCTATTTCCCTGCTGGATTCCTTTACTAAAATAGCGGGCAGAATTATTTTAGACCGACTTCTGGTATGGGCTGAGGAAAACTCAGTACTATCCGATCTCCAGTATGGCTTTCGCTCAGGTCTGGGGACAGTAGAGCAGGGTTTGAATTTGCTCCTGCTGATCGGGAAATACACGAGGGCAAAACAGGGTAACTTGTTTTTGACCTTTGTGGATCTCTCGTCCGCTTTTGATTGTGTGGTACACTCCAAGCTGTGGTCTATACTGGAACATCTCGGGGTTGAATCTAATATTATTTATTATCTTAAACGTTTTTACAGTAATGCGTCGGCCCGCGTACGCTTTGGTCTAAACGGAGAACGCACTGACACAATACCCATCAGGAGCGGGGTCAGGCAGGGTTGTGTCCTGGCCCCCTTCCTTTTTAACTTGTATATTAACGGGTTGGAAGGTGTCTTGTGCAAAGAAAGTTCGAATCCCCCCTTCGTAGGCGGCCACCCAATACCAGCACTTTTGTACGCTGACGACGCTGTACTTATGTCACGTACTCAGGTGGGCCTACAGCGTGTGGTCGACAGCTTCTGCCGCTTTATGAAGGAGTTGGGCCTGAAAGTCAATACATCAAAAACTTTTACTATGTATTGTGGTAAGCAAAATAAATCTAAGAGACCAATCTTTATAGCAGGGCAAAAATTGGAATCTGCTAAATATTTTTCCTATCTGGGGATACATTTTGCTCAAAATGAGATGTGGTCCCAAGCTATTTCTGTTAAAAAGCTTGAGCACTCAAGATCTACTGCCGCTCTCAAAATCTTTTCTAGCAAGTTAGGAACAAGACCCCCTGTGGAATTGATTAAAATCTATAAAGCTAAATGTATAACCGGCACCATCTATGGCAGTGGGGTTTGGGGTCTTGCTAATCCCTCACCCATCCAGGTGCCTGAAAATCTTTCTTAAAATACATACTGGCACTTCCTAAAAGCTCTTCCAATTTCAATTGTCACTCAGAACTTGGCCTATCTTATATTACTGACCTTATTAAAATAGAGCCAGTTCTACTATGGCATAGAGTCTGGACCCAAGAAGCGACACATTTAAATAGAGATGTCCTGACAGATATTTTGAAATTGGACGGTGCTACAAAAATCCCATGGGTGAAGTATGTTTATAACTTTCCTAAAGATATCGGGAGAGAAGAATATTTACAGAATCCCTCTGATATCTCAGTAATTTCTCGAAAAGATCTGAAGAAATAGTGTTTAGCCCTTTTGGATTCCAATAGGACTGCTGCGGAGATCCTAAAACCCTCTACACAGCAGCACCAACTGGTTTTTAGTAACTTTTAAGATTCAGCCCTATTTAATTTATGTAACAAGCATTTATGAGCGATTTCTGCTCACACGTTTCAGATTCAACATCTTCCACAGACTGGTTAGCTTTCCCACGAACAACAACTGGACACATGAGCTACCTCTCTGTCCCTGTGATAACACCTCCCCCCAGAGTACGATACATGTATTTCTTTTCTGTAAATTATATGATGAAATGAGGAAAATTGTTTTATTACCTTTATTAAGAGAGCTAGGACTTCGTCATTGTCGTGTGGCGATGATTAGCATTCAAGCTCTAGATAACCATGTATCTGTGTGTTAATTTTTTCCTAAAAAATTTCATAACTATCAGGAAACGTAGGGACACTCAATCTGCACTTTACATATGAAATTATTTTTAGCTTTTTAATTAATTGGTTTTAAATGAATATAATGACATACTTTATTTTATGTAACAATGTATTTGATATTTTATTTGTACTTTTATGATTGCACCAAACAATCGAATAAAGATATTTTGTTGTTGTTTGTGAGTAAGCAGTAGTAAGTTAGTCTCTAGATGGATAATCCTTTGTATTAAAATTTGTTAAAAGAAAGAACTGCCAGAAGGAATCAGAGTTCATTCTACCATGGTTAAATCTTTCACAGCAGCTTAGCTAGTCTAAACATTTCTTAGTCTAATCTGTCTCTAGACCCTCCTCCCTCGGGGTATTGCTTAGGAATGTATTCCAAAGTGAGGAATTTACATGTAAAAGTCTCCATCAGTGAATTACCGTTGTTAACAATCTGTTCGAGGCATGTGAGCTCTAGATCTGAAAGAAACAGGTTAGTATTAGATTCCTTACCTTAGAATATCCCCAGGTGTCAGACTGGATCTGGAAAATTTTGCGTAGAAGTACCCCTGCGCGTCGGTAGGCATCGTCTGCGGCTCCGCGTCCGTCGTCTGCGTCGTTGGCACCGGGATGACGTTGCCGGAGTACTTAGATGCCGCCCTCGCGTGCTGACCTCAGTACTTCATTTTTCCGCGCCAGCAAGCGCAGGTCCGGAGAAAGTGGTACCCTTTAGTCACTTTTTGACTAAGCTTTTTGGATCCTTTTTGGATCCGTTTTGAGTCGTGTGACTCCATCGGTGCCGGTATGGATGCCCGGGTTCAAGCCCTGTGCCGACTGCAACCGACTGATGTCAGTTTCCGACCCCCACCGCCGGTGCCTTCATTGCCTGGGGCCCGACCACGATGACAAGTCGTGCCCCGACTGCCGGGCCTTGACGTCGAAGGCTAGGTGGGAGCGGTCCCGCAAGCGCCTCGAGCTCCGGCAGTCGGCCCTGCGCCACTTGAGGTCCCGGTCCGGAAGGAGGTCGAGGGACCGGTCGTGGAGCCGGAGTCATCACAGCTCGGCGAGTCAACACCACTCGTCGGTCTCCAAGTCCTCAGGTAAGAGGCACAAGAAGTCGAAGAGGCGACATCGCTCTTCCGACTCCCCCCGATGCTCGCGCGACGTGGCTTCGGGTGACACCGCCCACGCGGCTCCGTTGGAGTCGCGGGCGTTGCGTCCGGCCCCACACCCTCCGGTCCCTGGGCCACGCGCGACGCCGGAAGAGATCGAGCGGTTCCTCATGGCCATGAGGTCCCTCACTCCTCCGATGGGCTCCGCGGCGCCTTCGGGCCCAGCGGACCCGTCTGGGGGCCCTAGCGGGTTGGGGGCTTCGGCCCCGACGCCGTCGGGTGCTTCGGCCACGGCGCCGTCGGGTGCTTCGGCCCCGGCGCCGTCGGCGACTTCGGTCCCGGCGCCGCAAGGCCCCACTGGATCTGGTTCTTGGTCGCCGCTGGTCGACCTTATGACCCCGCCGGCGTCGACCCCTAGGGTGTCACCCCCTGCGCCGTCCTCGGACGCCGCCATCCCTGGTCCGACCCTCGATCCGGATCCGGCGTCGAAGCGGCGTCGCTCGATGCCGCATTCGACGCCGGCCGAAGAGGAATTCTTCAAAGATCTGGGTCCATCCTTTATCCCTGAATTTCAGGACATGGCCGACGAGGGAGACTGGGGGGGGGATTCTGAGGACCCCCTGGCACGTGAGTGCCAGTCATATGAGGACTGGACACAGGAACTAGGGGAAGCCAGTGGCCTGGATACCTCCCCAGTCACTGGTTTTGTCTCCCCTCCTACCATGGCTACGTAGGAGGGGGCAGCTTATAGTGTGGTGCTGATGAGGGCAGCCAAGGCCTTGGCTCTTGAGCTCCCCATCGCAACAGTGAGGTCCAACATCCTCACAGAGGTCCTTAAACCGCAGGTAAGCTCCCCAGAGCCTCTACTGCCGTTTAATGAGGCTCTCACAGACGTCCTGTTGGGCACTTGGTCCAGGCCCACTACAGGTCCTCCTGTAGATAGGAACGTCGCTAGGTGCCACCGCCCAGTCCCGGGCGACCCTAGTTTCTTGTCCACCCACACCACCCCAGAGAGTCTGGTTATCCAGGCCTCTACCTCCCAATCAGCATTCCCGAAGGCACCAGCAAATCGGGAATCAAAAAGGTATGAACAATTCGGAAAGAAGATATTCTCCTCCCTTAGTTTAGGGTTACGGTCAGTCAACACCGCGTGCCTCTTGGGCCGTTACACCCACTCTGTGGGATATGTTTGCGGCCGTGCTGCCTGAGTGCTCGGAGGGAGCCCGCGCGAAAGTCGCTCAAGCCCTTGCGGAGGGAAGGGACGCAGCGCGGTACTCTATCAGATGTGGACTGGATACCACGGACTCGCTAGGACGAGCAATTTCCACGTCTGTGGCGGTTCGCCGACACGCCTGGCTGAGGTCCGCCAACTATTCGGCTGATGTCCAAAACACCCTTATGGACATGCCGTTCGATGGCAGCCACCTCTTCGGTGGCAAGGCAGATCATGCGCTGGAACTCTTTAAGGACTCCAGGGCTACGGCCAAGTCCTTGGGCCTGTCGACCCCACGCCAGCAATCTTCTACCCGGCGCTCCTTTCGGGTCACGGAAGGGGTGCTCCCACACGTCCTGCCAGCCACGGGCCGCAGACTAACATTCAGCGCGGTGGCGGACGTGGTTACCGTCGCGGCGGTAACAGGGGACAACAGTGCGGCCAGTCCACATCCACCCCGCAGCATCCGCCTCAAAGCCTTCCTAGTCCGAGCTTTCAGGCCCATTTGACGCCAGTGGGGTGCAGGGTTCGCCATCACCTCCCCCACTGGCACTCCATCACATTGGACAGGTGGGTGCTGCAAATCGTCTGAAGGGGCTACTCCCTCCCCTTCGAGGCTACCCCTCCAGCCATGCCACCGCAGTACCACCGCGTGTCGGGGGATCACTTGCAAATTCTGCAAGAGGAAGTTACGGCCCTCTTGGCCAAGGGGGCAATTGAGCGCGCTCCTGGGCCAGAAGTAGGGTGTGGTTGTTACTCCCACTACTTTCTGGTTCCCAAGAAGGGCAAAGGGGGCCTACGCCCTATCTTGAACCTCTGGAACGTCAACGGCTTCCTCCGGAAGGAGAAGTTCAAGATGCTGACTTTGGCTCAGGTCTTAGCTGCTCTAGACTCGGGAGACTGGATGGTAGCGTTGGACTTTCCACATCCCCGTCCTGCCGGCCCACCGGCGCTACCTGCGGTTCAGGTTAGGCCACAAGCACTTTCAGTTTACTGTTCTCCCCTTCAGCTGTACCAGCGCCCCACGGGTGTTCACGAAAGTGATGGCGGTGATCACAGCTCATCTGCGCAGGTTAGGGGTTTCAGTCTTCCCCTACCTCGACGACTGGTTGTTGAAGGCGGGCTCGCCCCAGACAGTCGTCAGCCACCTCCAGACTGTGGCCGACTTCCTGCACCTGCTGGTGTTCTCCATCAATGTGCCGAAGTCACACCTGTGTCCCTCTCAGAAGCTCCTCTTCATCGCAGCGGTTCTAGACTCGGCGCATTTTCAGGTTTATCCTCTAACAGCGGGCTCGGAATATTCAGGCTCTGATTCCTTTCTTTCAGCCTTTATCCCGAGTCTTGGTCAGGTTGACGCTGCGGCTTCTGTGGCTGATGGCCTCCTGCATCCTTCTGGTGCATCACGCCAGGTGGCGGATGCGGGCTCTGCAGTGGGACCTGAAGTTTTAGTGGGCCCAGCATCAGGGCAACTTGTCCGATCATGTCTTGATCTTGGAGGGCACTGCAAGACAGTTGCAGTGGTGGCTCACAGACCGCGATTGGGTCCGCGGCAGATCCCTCTCCCTACCCCACCCGGAGCACGTAGTTGTGACGGATGCATCCCGCCAGGGCTGGGGGGGGGCCACATGTGAGAGGCGGAGATCCGAGGCCTCGGGTCTCCGGCGGATTCCCGGCTCCACATCAACCTTCTGGAGCTGTGGGCGACCCGGCTTGCACTGAAGGCATTCCTCCCCTCTGTCCGGGGGAGTGTAGTGCAGGTGTTCACGGACAACACCACCGCCATGTGGTACTGCAACAAACAGGGCGGGTGTGGTCATGGACCCTTTGCCAGGAGGCTCTGCGCCTCTGGCAGTGGCTGGAACATCAGGGCGTGACCCTGGTGGTTCAACACCTGGCAGGTTCCTTGATCGCCAGGGCGGACGAACTCAGCCGTAGGTGCAGGATGAATCACGAATGGCGTCTGAACTCGGACGTGGAGCAAGGCATCTTTCAGCAGTGGGGAGAGCCTTGGTTAGATCTATTCGCCACAGAGGAGAACGCGCAATGTCATCAGTTCTGCGCGTTGGAATTTCCAAGGCGGCACTCGCTCGGAGACGCTTTTCGTCGCGAATATAGTTGCGGTCTGTTGTACGCCTTTCCGCCTATACCACTTCTGCCCAGAGTGCTGAAGAAGATCAGGCGCGACCGGGCCAAAGTCATCCTTGTGGCTCCGGACTGGGCACGAAGATACTGGTATCCCGAGCTAGTCAGCATGTCAGTCGATCCCCCGATTCGTCTGCCTCTTCAGGAGGACCTTCTGTCGCAGCAGCAGGGGACGGTCCTCCACCCGAACCTGTCCAGTCTCCACTTACATGCATGGAGATTGAGCGGCGGCAGTTGAGGCCATTTGACGTGCCTCCTGAAGTCTGTAATGTGATTCTGACAGCCAGGCGTCCCTCCACAAAATCAGTATACGCCTGCAGGTGGAACAAGTTTGTGGCATGGTGCACAGCAAAGGCTGTGGATCCCCTTTCTGCCCCTCTTTCAGAGGTTCTTCCCTTTTCTTCTATCTCTTGCCCAGCAGAGCTCTGTTCTGGGCACTCTAAAGGGCTACCTCTCTGCCATTTCCACCTTCTTAAGGCTCCCTGATCAGCCCTCTTTGTTCAAGTCCCCGGTTGTAAATAGGTTTTTGAAGGTCATCACTCATATGTTCCCTCCTGTTCCTTTCGTGATGCCTCAGTGGGACTTGAACCTTGTTCTCACTTATCTGATGTGCGCTCCCTTTGAGCCACTTTATAACTGTCCTCTTCGTCTTCTTACCCTTAAGACTGCATTCCTGGTTGCCATCACCTCTGCCAGGAGAGTGAGTGAGCTCCAGGCCCTTTCTTCTAAACCTCCCTTCCTTTCTGTCCATCCAGACAAAGTTGTGTTGCGGACGCGACCCTCTTTCCTGCCCAAGGTAGTCACATCCTTCCACATCGGGCAGTCCATCACCTTGCCTACCTTCTTTCCGCCTCCTCATCCCTCGAAAGAGGAAGAGAGGCTCCACCGTCTGGACCCAAAACGTGCGCTCTCATATTATCTGGATCGCACACGCCAGTTCCGGGTGGATGACCAACTCTTTGTTGGTTACTTGGGCGCTAAGAAGGGACGGGCGGTGCACAAACGGACCATTTCTTGATGGGTCGTCTTGTGCATCAAGGCTTTGTCTCTGGCTAAAAAGGAGCCTCCTGTGGGGCTACGTGCCCATTCCACTCGGGCCACGGCGGCTACTACTGCCCTGGGTTGGGGAGTCCCCTTGCAGGACATCTGTCAAGCAGCTACGTGGGCCTCGCTGCACACGTTCGCAAGACACTACTGCCTGGACAGCCAAGTCGGGAGAGATGGCTTTTTCGGACGTTCCGTTCTCCAGGACTTTCTGGTGTGATCATTGGTTCGCAGACTCACCACCGGGGTTGGTATAGCTGGGGTATCTATTCTAAGGTAAGGAATCTTATACTAACCTGTTTCTTTCAGATGCACAAGTTACTTACCTTCGGTAATGATATATCTGTAAGAAACAGTAGTTAGTATTAGATTCCTTACCGCCCCACCCATCCTCCCCGTTCTGCGAACTGATATCTAGGGTTAAGGTCATCCCCTTTCAGGGCCCTAGTTTTCATGGCATCAATGTTGGTTTTTATCATGACTCTGTGTTTCTGGTGTGGAAAAGCTGTGTATAAGAACTGACGTCAGCGTGCGAGGGCGGCGTCTAAGTACTCCGGCGATGTCATCCCGGCGCCAATGACGTCGTCGACGGACGAGGAGCCGCAGACGACGCCTACCGACGTGCAGGGGTACTGCTACGCAAAATTTTCCAGATCCAGTCTGACGCCTGGGGATATTCTAAGGTAAGGAATCTAATACTAACTACTGTTTCTTACAGATATATCGTTACCGAAGGTAAGTAACTTGTGCATCACGTGCTGTGCATAGCCCGCCATCTAGTGTTGGGTCTGGATGTTTGCACTTTGTTTTTCTTCGAAGAAGTCTTTTCCAGTCACCAGGTAGGTGACTCCTCCTTTCGGTGATAGTGCGCATGGGCATAGACTCCATTGTTAGTTTTTTTTTTTCCGCCATCGGGTTCGGATGTGAATTACTGTGCTCCGGTTCCAAAACCGTTCCTTCGGTTTCCCTCGGTGCGCAAGACACTCGCCCTCAAAGGTATTGTTTCTGATTGCGTCTCCCTTTCTATCACGTATCGTATTTATTTATTAAAACTATCTTTCGATTGGAAAGCTCGTGGAAAGCAGTCAGGCCTACCCGCTTCACGCAGACCCGCAGTCGATGGAACAAACTCCCTTCAAATTCTGCCCTCGGTGTAATGCGAAATACCCGCGCACCGACTCACATGAAGTGTGTAACCTGTGTTTGTCTCCGAAACACAGAGAACTGGACTGCGATGCGTGCCAGGCTTTCCGCTCCAAAATAACACTTTGCAACCATCGGGCTCGTCTTTGCGACATGCATAGCCAGCACACAAGCTCCTTTCCATCATCTCTGTGGAACAATCGGACGAAGAGTCAAGGGAGGCCATGGGAAACGAGGAGCAAGAGCCGATCTCCATCTCAGAGCTCGACCCCGACCAAGAGGGAGACATCCTACATGGACATTGTACTGTGAGTATTGATCACCCCTCGTCCCAAGATCCCCACTCCTCATAAAAAGAAATCTCCGGTCCAACCCGCGCCCTTGTGCTCCGGCCTGCACCAAGACCACGTTTCTTACGCCCCACCTACTGGCTTGACACCGAAGCCTGCTAAAAAGCTTTCCTGCTCTGAAAAGACTCACCCCAAATTGAGCCCGAGCCCCGACCTTCGGGTTGAAACACAAGTCCGGCTCTAGCCCACACCATTCGGCACCGAAACATACTTCGGATCTGAAGGCACAACGCCTAAGACTCCGGCACTGAAACTTTAGGCACAGAAACAGTCGGATGTGCCGAAATCACTAAAAAAGCACAGTTTAGACTCTCCGATTGACAAACCGGGCCCGAAACAGAAAGTGTGGTATATTCACCCACAGACTGGACACATCATTACTAAAGTGACTTTAATAAGATGGACTGATATAGAAGAGGAATATCACTTTCTTTTGAAGAAGAAGACTGTTGGAACTAACCCTTCCCCCTCATCATCCTCCTCCTCCTCCTCCTCCTCCTCTCCCATCACTTCCTTCCCCTCCCATCACTTCCTTCCCCTCATTTTCAACCAATTTCACCTGAGCATTCACCATCACAAACACCTGACAACAAGGATTATGGGGATGGCAATGGGTATGGGGATGATGATCAGCCACTACAAGACTCCTGGGATGATTACAACACCAATTCGCCCACAGACAATGATCCCGACTTATACCCTAACAAGCCCTCTTCACCGGATGACAGTGTAGGCTACATTGAATTTATGGGTAGAGCTGCCAACTACCATGGGGTGCAGCTACATGAAGTATCCCCAGAAGAGGATTTCCTCTTTGAAATCCTTAGTAGCACGCAAAAGTCATCACACACTACCCATGCTCAAGAGAATGATCAGGCATGTGAATGACCTCTTCAACGACCCTGTCAGGGCAGGTATTCTTACCCCCAGGGTAGAATAGAAATACAAGCCAATATCATTGGACCCAGTATATATAAGGAGACAATTACCTTTAGACTCAATTGTTGTGTCGAATTCAAGAAAAAGAGCCAACCCCCAAACCACAGGAGATGCTCCACCCCCGGATAAAGAATCCAAACTTATTGAAGTTTCAGCGAAAAAGGTTGCCTCTCAGGCAGCAAACTTGTGGCCTGGTGCATGAAGGACAACTTATTTCTAACAACGCAATCAGATGCTCCCTAGATGTGCATACACTGCTGCTAGAGCTGTAAACACTCGCTTCAGCGTTTGACCCTGTGAGTGATCCACATTCTAACCACAGGCTCCCTGACCCTTGGCTGGTTTGCCTCGACGGATTCACTGCGTTCTCAGACCATGTAGTTTTCAGGCCCTGGCTGTCAAGAGACTATATCGCCGCGATTCTTTCACGACGCCTACCTTGACCCGCCATAAGATTCAGCTCTTGGGCGGTTGGTTATATGAACCTCGCCGGATCCTTCGGATCAGGGCTGAGAAACTATTGACTCACAGCACCCAAAAACGAGACAACCTCGTCCTGAAGATGGTCCACATTGACTAAGGACCGAAACGTCGTCGACCCCACAGCGCGAATTATAGGCGCATCTCGTTGTGACTCAATTGAAATCACGAACTGTATTATAAGTCACTGATTCTATGTCACATTCTTGAGCTATTCACTGTAAATACTCCACCTTGCGCCGTCCATCGCTGTTCACCTTTGCACTTGCGTCGCCACATATCACTTGTATATATTGAGCACCAAGTTTTGTCGGTTGTCATTTGAATTATTCTATTCTGTGCTGTATATAATCATTTCCATATAAAATGTTTTCCCTCCCTTGTTGAATATCAAAATATAACAAATTAATTTTGAAAACTAATTTATTTGAATAAGTGTCTCCTTCCTTTGATCAATGTAATGCTTTGTGCATGCAATATAAATTGCCTTTTCATTTTTACCCTTTGGGATATTGTTTTTCCTTTAGAGCTGTAAACACCTGCGCCATTTTAAGGAGACATGCCTGGCTCCGCATATCTAGGTTCAAACCCGAAGTTCAAGCCTTCATATTAAATATACCCTTTGATAAGGATCACTTATTTGGCCCTGTGTTAGATTCTTCACTAGAAAAGATGAAGAAAGAGACTGTAGTGGCCAAATTCATGGGAGCCTTCAGTCAACACAAAGCTGTGGTTCCTTTCAGCACTCTTTCTACCGCAGAAGTTCCAAATATACCTCCTCGGAGACCAGCTCCACCTACAAGGGAAATAACTAACTCGCTCCCTCTAGGGGTTACTGCAGAGAGGGTTACAGAGGTAACAACTGCAAAGGTAGGGGTAGGGGTTCAAACACTCGGATCCCCCCTCCCTCTAATACAAAACAGTGACTTGCCTACACTTCCCACGACCACTTAACACCTGTAGGGGGAAGACTTTCAAATTTCCTACCAATCTGGCAGTCAATAACAGACAACTGGGTACTACAAATTATCTGTTCAGGTTACTGCCTGGAGATCATCAACACTCCTCCAAACAGTCCACCAGTGTCATACAAACTTTCACCAGATCACCTACACCTCCTCGAACAAGAGGTGCAGTCTTTCCTTCGAAAAGGGGCTAAAGAGCCCGTACCACCACAACATCACGGGTCGGGCGTGTACTCTTTTATTTCCTAATACCCATAAAAGGTGGTTCTCTCAGACCAGTATTAGATCTCAGAGAACTCAATCTTTACATTCAGTCAGATAATTTCCACAAGGTAACACAACACTTTAACAAGTACTACCTCTTCTGCAGAAAGGCGACTTTCTGTCTACTCTAGATTTAAAAGACACCTATTTTCCTATTCCAATCCACCCCGCGCATTGCAAATTCCTCAGGTTTGTGGTAGCGGGTCAACACTTCCAGTTCAAGGTACTTCCGTTCGGAGTCACCACTGCCCTCAGAGTCTGCACAAAGTGTGTGGCGGTAGTAGCTGCTCACCTGAGAAGACAAGCATCCATGTCTTCCCAAACTAAGACAACTGCCTCATCAAAGTCAGTACATACCAGCAATGTCTTCAGTAAACTTTCAGAACAATTCAGTTACTCCATCAACTAGGGGTCACAATCAATGTAATAAAATCACATCTTCAACCAGCCAATACTTGGGACTACCTAGGAGCCACGCTAGATACTCAAAAAGCTCTGGCGTTTCCCAGCATAGCCAGGATTCGCAATATTCAGGCTTTAGTTCTCCAGTTTCAACCCAATCTTTGGCTTCCAGCTCCGATCTATATGCAACTGCTGGGAATGATGGCATCTTGCATCATAATCGTCCCCCATGCCAGGCTGCACATGCGTCCACTTCAAGAATGCTTAGCCAGTCAGTGGAACCAGTCACGGTGTCTATTAACCGATCTAGTGTTGGTAAGCGACCATACTCATCGCTCTCTGCAGTGGTGGAACACACAAAATTTGTCCAAAGGAGGGCCTTTCATAGACCTGGTTCCACAGATAGTACTGACAGTGGACACGTTCCTCACTGGCTGGGAAGCTCGTCTCCAACAACACACAGTGCAAGGCCTGTGTAGAAAGAGCAGAAGTTGTTCCACATCAATCATTTACAGTTGCTTGCAATCTTTCTAGCTCTCAAGGCGTTTCGAACTCACTTGGAGGGCAAAGCTCTCTTGGTTCGTACAGACAACATGACAGCTATGTATTACATACAAAATCATGGGGGACACACACTCTACAACTGTCCCACTTAGCCCAAGACTTCTGGAAGTGTGCCATTCACCACAAACTTTATTTCCTAGTGGAACATCTCCCAGGAGGAAACAACCAAATTGTAGATCTCCTCAGCAGGCAGTGGCAGCAACTACTATAATGGGAACTTCACCCCCAGGTTCTCCTCTCATACTTTCAAATTGGGGAGTCCCTCATATAGACTTGTTTACCACACACCACCAAAACGCAAAATGCTGAAGCTTCGCCTCCAGGTACCCACACCCGCAATCCAAGGGTCCACGCACTATGGATGAACTGGTCAGGGATATTTGCCTACGCTTTTCCTCCTCTCCCACTCATTCCATTAGTGGTTCAGAAGCTCAGGCAAACATCTCTCACACTAATCCTAGTAGCTCCCACATGGGCACGTCAACCTTGGTTCACAACCCTTTTGGAGCTGTCTCTGGTTCTGCATGAAATGCTGCATTTAACCTCCAGTCTCCTGACAAAGAGCCATGGAGAAATCAGACACCCAGATAGCTGAACCTCGCGATCTGGCTTCTGAAGTCTTAGAGTTTGGTTACTTAAACCTTCCACCAGTATCTATTATTAGGGAGGCTAGAAGGCCTACCACAAGAGCCTGTTATGCAGCTAAGTGGAAGCGATTTGTTATTTATTGTGGTAAAAATCATATCAACCCTCTTGATGCTTCCATACAGAACATCATCTGCTGTCTGTTACACTTGCAATAGTCAGTGTCTGCTTACACTTCCATTAGACTACACCTGGCGGCAATTGCTGCATATCAACAAAATAGACAACATTTGTTGTTGTTTAGAGTACCTGTAATCAAAGCTTACATGGAAGGACTAAAAAGATAAATACCACCAACACTCCCACCTGCTCCACCGTGGAATCTTAACATACTCCTCACAAGATTAATGGGCCCACCTTTTGAGCCCATGCACAGGAGGAGGGAGTTTATCCGTCTTTATGGAAGACTGCGGTCGTACAACCGCTTTTGAAGAAACCTGCTCTAGACCCAGGCGTTCTGAAAAATTTCCGCCACATCTCCTTGCTACCTGCCCCTGCAAAGAGGCTGGAGGCTTATCTCAACCTCCACCTCAGCACCTATCTTAAGGACCATCTCCTTTTGGACAGAACACAACATGGTTTCAGGAGATACCATAGTACGGAGACTGCCCTTACTGCAGTCGTTAATAATATCCGTTCCCAGGTTGACAAGGGCCATACCACTCTTCTGGTCCTGTTGGATCTTACAGCGGCCTTCGACACTCTGTCTCCCCATATACTGGTGTCACGTCTAAGAGAGATAGGTGTCGGGGGCCCTCCTCTGAGCCTTCTTGCTTCCTTCCTTTATGAAAGAGAACAGAGAGTGAAGTTGGGTCAGTTCCTCTCTGCTCCTAAACTTTGTATTGTGGGGTTCCTCAGGGCTCTTCTTTGAGCCCTACACTTTTCAACATCTATGTGGCCCCCCTTGCAAGGGTGGTGAGATCATTTGGTTTGGAGGTGCTGTCTTACGCAGACGACACCCAAATAATGTTCTCTTACACACTCAGTAAAGGATTGTGCCCAGAACTTAAGAGTTGTATGGAGGCTGTTTCCCAATGGATGGTGGAGAACTTCCTGCAAATGAAGGGTGAGAAAACTGAGGTACTGATGTTTGGGAGTAACCAGGAAATTTCGTCTAGTGACTGGTGGCCCCCCTCGCTTGGGGAATGCCCCTGTCCAGTCCGCTACAGTAAGAACCTGGGGATGATAATGGATACTGCCCTTTCCTTTGAGCACCAGGTAAACCGGACTGTCTCCACCTGTTTCGGGATCATCACGATCCAGAAAGATCTCCCACTATCTCTCCCCAGACTCTCGTAAGCAGGCCACGCTGGCCTTAGTATCTTTCAGACTGGACTATTGTAATGCCCTCTACATGGGCATTGACAAGAGTCTCATCCATCGTCTTCAAATGGTCCAGAATGCTGCGGCGAGGATGGTGTTTAATCTCCCTAGATACGGCTCAGCCTCGGCTGCACTTAAGAACTTACACTGGCTTCCGATGGGCTAAAGGATCACTTTTAAGATCCTGTGTATGACTCATGAAGCCTTTTATGGCGCCGGTCTGGAGGGCATCAAGTCACTTGTCCATCATTACATCCCTAGCAGATCTCTTCGATCTTCTAACAAAAATGTTCTTGCTGTTCCTAGGTTTTTTAAGGCTACATGGGGTGGTAGAGCGTTCTCCACTGTGGCGCCCAGACTGTGGAATTCTCTCCCTTTAGAGCTCTCAGGGCAGCCCTCACTCCTTTTGTTTCGCAAGGCCTTAAAAACCTGACTTTTCCCTGAGGCATATTTGTAAGCTTGCCCCTATTGTTTCTGTGTTGGATGTGCCTCTCTAGCGCCTTGATGCTCTTGGGCTAAATCCGCGATGTTCAAGACCACATTCATTCATTCATTCATTCATACGAACCACAGTTCCTCTCTTGGAAAACCGCTTTCCTCATTGCAATAACTTCATTAAGGAGAGTAAGTGAACTACAGGCATTGACCATACAAGAACCCTTTTTCCAACTACAGAGAGACAAAGTTGTTCTTCGTACCAACCCCAAATTTTTACCTGACGTAGTATCTGCATTTCACATAAATCAGTCGGTAGAATTACCTATATTCACCCTTCAACCTGATTCAGTTGCAGAACGAGCACTACACAGCTTAGATGTCAGAAGAGCACTTTTGTACTACATTGAAAGAACTGTGGGCCAGATGTAGGAGCCAAAATACCGGTCGGTAACGGCCGATTTCGGCCGTTACCGACCGGTATTTAAGAATTGGCATGTAGGGGGCCAATTTTACCGATTCGGTAAATTTACCAAATCGGTAAATGTACCGAATCGGTAAAATACCGAATCGGTATTTCTACCGATTCGGTAACTTCGGGATGTAGGTGGGACTCTTCTGAGTCCCAAAGGCCGTTCAGATTCGGTATTTTACCACCCAATCCAATTGGGTGGTAAAATACCGAATCCAGGTGTGCATGCACATGTGTGCATGCACACCTATGCCATGTGACAGACAGACATGCCCTTAGGGCATGTCTGTGTGCCACATGGCACACATGCCTGTATTTGGGGTACTAGAGGGTGTCAAAGTGACACCCCCTGCACCCTTGCTGGAATCGGTATTTACCGAATCGGTAAATACCGATTCGGTAATGCCCATTGATTCCTATGGGCTTCAATGCCCATAGGAATCAATGGCATTACCGAATCGGTATTTACCGATTCGGTAAATACAGATTTTTACAGATTCGGTAATTCAATTACCGATTTTACCTAATTCTCCCTCCTTCTATTTTACTGATTCATAAATACCGAATCGGTAAAATTCGGTATTTATGAGTCGGTAAAATAGAATTACCTACATCTGGCCCTAAATCTTTTCGTTAGACAAAATAACTTTTTGTTGCTTTTGCGCCACCACACATGGGCAATCCTATCTCCAAGTCGGTTATTGTGAGGTGGATTCTTAAGTGCATTCAAGCTTGCTATGCGAAAGCAAAGAGAACTCTAACTGTACCCCCTAGGGCACATTCCACTCGTAAGCTATGGGCCACTATGGCTTTCTTGGGAAACGTTCCCATAGTTGACATTTGTGAAGCTGCAACATGGTCTACACCTCACACATTCAATAAGCACTATTGCGTAGATGTATGACAACAAGCCAATGTGGTTGAAGCAGTACTTAAAACACTATTTTAGACAACTCCAGCAGCTACAGGTTAGCCACCGCTTTGGGAGGATACTGCTATATAGTCTATGCACAGCATGTGATTTACAGCTCACGTGCCTTGAACGGATAATGTTACTTACCCAGTAAGCATCTGTTCTAGGCATGTAGAGCTGTAGATTCACATGCGCCCACCCACCTCCCTGGATAACTGTGGCTGCTGTAGTTCTCTATTAATTTACATACATACTCATGGACAGCTCTATTTTTTACTATTACTCTATTCTCACCCTCTGTGGGAAAACAAACTAAAAATGGAGTCGATGCTCATGCGCACAATCACCGAAAGGAGGAGTCACCTACCTCGTGACTGGAAAAGACTTCTTCGAAGAAAAACAAATTGCAAACATCTGGACCCAACACTAGATGGCGAGCTATGCACAGCAGGTGAATCTATAGCTCTGTATGCCAAGAACAGATGCTTACTGGGCCCCAGCCCTACCGTCCTGCCCCCACCGTGAACCTGCTCCAGCGAAATCCTGGTGTGTCCTGCAGCCAGCAACCTCGAGAAACCCAGGGGACCTGCCTGCCTTCAATCCCATAGACTGTCTCCCGTGAAAACTGGATTTGTTCAAACAACAGACTCCAGTTCTGAAAGGGTCTGCGAGTTTCCACCACTCTGCACTCGACGCCCACATACCCGAGTGGCCCAACACCAAGAGGAGGTCTCCCTGTCGATCCTGAACCGAGGTCCGGTGACCCCTGACCTGCCTCAATCCGATGCCTGCAGCCTCAAACCGGAAGGTCCCCCCAATCGCGACCCAGAGCTGGTAAGACGATACGACCCTCAAAGGCACCCTGCACCCTATGCCCCAAGGCCTTAGGTAGCCCAACCAACAGTGCCTAACCAACCCCCAACATCCCAACCTCTCCAAGCTGTTGTCGCACCCAGAAGACCTTAGTCCAGAGCCTGTAGTGCTTTTTAAACCGGAGACTCCCCATTGAAAGCTACAGGGCATCTGACACCAAAACAGCACTCTGCACCTGGCCCCCCCAGTGCCGTTGGGGGTGCATCCTTTGTGTTTGCCTAAACCCCCATTTGCCCTGAGCTTAAGTCCATGAGCTTTGGTCCCACAACCCAGTGGCCTGCTTGCCAGCAGCCACCAAACGGAGGCCCCTATACCCCATTGGATAACATTGGGCCTCAGCACTCTGCACCCGGCCGCCCTACTGTCGCTGAGGGTGTAACTAGAGTGCATCCTTGACCCTGGGGAACCCTTGAGTGTACCCCCAGAACCTTAACTCCCACTACCAAATATTTACCACAAAACCGTTAACACTATTTTCCTTCTTAGGATAACATTGACTGTTTTTATGTGAAAAGTTTTTAAGTGTGGAGTTTGAAAACCTAAAGTAATGTTACTGAAAATCCCATTCAAAGTATATGTACTGTATTCTTTAAAGCATTGCAGTATCAGTAACACTACTGTAATCAAATCAAAGTACATTTACTATTACAATCCGAACTGTGCTACAATCTGTATATTTACTGCAAAGTACTTATCACTTACCTGTGCCAGGCTTCCTTGGTTCAAGAAACTAAAGTAACTAAAAGATTATTTTTATACAAATACAATTGTTCTGAAGTTGTCTTTGAGTGTGTGAATTCATGTGCTGACTGAGTGTGTGCAACAAATGCTTAACACTGTCCTCTGATACTGCCTTACTGCTTGAACACAATACCACAAATAGAGAGTGAGGTGCTATCTAAGTTTACCTCTGCCTACCTTTGGGTATCCCCTGAACTGTGCACACTATACCTTACTTTGGTATAGTATATACAGAGCCAGCTTCCTACATTTCCGCTCTACGTATTGCAGTGTTTTTAGTTCAGTTTTTTCGAGAACCCAACAACTGCAAAGTGTTGCCAGATCACTAGTTCCTTTTTGTCACTTTTTTGTGTACTATCGTTTTTTGCTTTTAAACATTGGTAAAATTGTAATCTGACATGGCTGCTTTCCCACAGTGGAACTTTAATAAAAGAATTGTTGCCATGCGTCATTACACATGTGAAAACATGCGTGTCGATACTCTTTCCCATCAACATTCATATGAATGAGTTTTCTTAAATAATAACTCAAGTTACGATTGCCAGCAGGCAAGGTAATGCGTGTGTTCTGATACATGCTTGCATGCCATTAGCACTGCTTTTTAGTGGCAATACCTATTTACTTTATCTGAGAGAAACACATAGTGATAGATTCCTTACCTTCGAATTGCCCCCTGGCGTCTGCAGTACCACAGCGCGTCGGTAGGTGGCGTTGTGTGGCTCCGTGTCTGTCACTGGCGTCGTGGTCGCTCAGATGATGTCGCTGCACTACTTAGACGCCACCCACGCGCGATGACGTCAGTTCTTTCTTTTTCCGCGCCAGCAAGCGTAGATCCCGGAAGAGCAGGAACCTCCAGTCAATTTTTGACTGACTTTTTGAGGCTTTTTGTCTCCATTTTTCATAGAGTCTTCGACTTCTAAGGTGCAGTTAGGATGCCCGGTTTTAAGTCCTGTGAGGACTGTCATCATATGATGTCGGTGACGTACCCACACCGAGTGTCTTTTCTGCCTAGGGCGGGACCACAACCCCAAGTCGTGCCCCGACTGACGGGCCATGGCACCAAAAACTTTGCAGGAGCGGGCCCGAAAGTTGTTGGAAGCCTGGCAGTCGGCTCTGCTTCGTTCATCACCATCGGTCTTGGGGATCAAAGTCTTCGCACTCGGGGTCAGGTAAGGCAAAGCACAAGAAGTTGAAGAAACAACATCGTTCTCAGACTTACCCTCGCCGGTCGCGCAACACGGCTAAGAGTGCGGGTAGTTCCTTCCTGTGGCTCCGGCGGAGCCTATGCAGACGCCGCCAGCCTACCCGCCCATTCCGGGTTCGTCGGCGACTCCGGCCCAGATACAGGAATTCCTGTCGCCATGGCTTGCCTCTTTAGGCCGTCTGGTCCCGCTGTTCTGGGTGGGGGTCCTCGCCTTTCACCGGCGGTGGCTCTGGCTTTGCTGTTGGCTCCGGTGCCACAAGACCCCCCTGGATCCTGGTCGACGCCAGTTACATTATAACACCTCCACCGACATTGACCCCGCTGGCACCACTTCCGACGTCGCCCGCTCCTCGGGACGACGTCGGCCCCGGTTTCAGCCCCGCAGTGGACGAGACGTTTGCCCGGCGTCGCTTGATGCCGTTTTCAACGCTGCTCGGGGATTTCTATCCCCATGTCCCTACTGCTTATTTTCGACCTTTACACCAGCCTGAGGAGGAAGGGGAGGACTGGGAGGGGTCTGAGGACGCTCTTGCAGCTGCTTGCTTGTCTGAACAGGATTTGGCAGAGGAGTTGGGGGATGCCAGTGGTCTGGACACCTCACCAGACCTTGCCATGTTGTCTCCTCCTACCGTGCCTACGGAGAAGGGCGCTAGTTATGCCGTGGTGTTGCGTAGGGCGGCCGAGGCCCTTCACCTCGAGCTCCCTACTGTGGCCATCAGGACTAAGCTCCTGATGGAGGTTCTTCAGCTAGCAGCTACTTCCGCGGAGCTGCTGCTTCCCTTCAACGAACCACTTCCTGACGTTCTTTTGGGCACTAAGTCCAGGCCCACCACAGGGGCTCCTGTGGATAGGAACGTGGCCCGACGCCATCGCCCGGCTCCGTGTGACCCCATTTTCCTCGCCCAACACCCCACCCCTAAGAGCTTGGTTGTCCAAGCCTCTGCTTCCCGGACTGCCTCCCCTTCCGCACCCCTGGATAGGGAATCCAAGAAACTGGCTCAGTTCAGAAAGAAGATTTTTTCTTCCGCCAGTTCTGCACTGCGGTCCGTGAACACCGCATGCCTCTTGGGCCGTTATTACCACTCTCTGTGGGATACGGTGGCACAAGTGCTGCCTCAGTGTCCGGAGGAGACCCGGCCAGCTCTCTCCCAGGCTGTTGCAGAGGGGATAGACGCGGCTAAGTTCATGATTCGTTGTGGCCTAGACACCGCCGACTCACTGGGCAGATCGATGGCAACGACGGTGGCGGTTCGACGCCACGCGTGGTTGAGGACCACTGGATTCTCGGGGGATGTCCAAAACACACTTATGGACATGCCCTTTGATGGCCGTTGCCTCTTCGATGACAAAGCAGACCACGCGTTGAAGCGGTTTAAGGACTCGCAGGCTACAACCAAGTCCTTGGGGCTCTCCTCAGCATGCCCTCCTACGCAGGCTGCTTTTTGCTCCTTTTGTGGTACCGGAAGGGGCGCCCCGCAGCGTTCGCCCCAGAGCCACAAGCCTGCGCAGCAACCAACCCAGTGCAGACGCGGGATCCGCCGTCGCGGACTAAGGGGCCAGCGGGTGGGTCAGTCCACCTCCACCCCATCCACCACTGCCTCCAAACCTTCCTAGTCTGAACTTTCAGGCCCATCAGACGCCAGTGGGCGGCAGGCTTCACCATCACCTCCCCCACTGGCGCACCATCACATCGGACAGGTGGGTTTTAGAAATAGTACGAAGGGGCTACTCCCTCCCCTTCGAGACCACCCCTCCAGCCATGCCACCTCAATACCACCGCATGTCGGGGGATCACTTGATGCTTCTTCAGCAAGAAGTTGCAGCTCTCTTGGCCAAGGAGGCCATCGAGCGCGTTCCGACGCCAGAATTAGGTCGGGGTTGCTTTTCCCACTACTTTCTCGTGCCAAAGAAGTACAAGGGCCTGCGTCCTATCTTAGATCTTCGGAACGTAAATCGCTTCCTCCGCAAAGAGAAGTTCAAGATGCTCACTTTGGCTCAGGTCTTGTCTGCTCTTGACCCACAAGACTGGATAGTAGCTCTGGACTTGCAGGATGCTTACTTCCACATCCCAGTCCTGTGGGCCCACCGGCGTTACTTGAGGTTCACGACAGGCCACGAGCATTTTCAGTTTACAGTGCTCCCCTTTGGCCTTACCAGTGCCCCTCGGGTGTTCACGAAAGTGAGGGCGGTGGTCGCAGCTCATCTGGGCAGATCAGGGGTTTGTCTTCCACTATCTCGACGATGGTTGTTGAAGGCGGGCTCGCCCCAGGCAGTCGTCTCCCACCTCCAGACTACGGCGACCTCCTGCATTCGCTGGGGTTCTCCATCAATGTGCCGAAGTCGCAGCTGATTCCCTCTCAGAAGCTCCTCTTCATCGGAGCGGTTCTGGACACGGCGCAGTTTCGGGTTTATCCTCCCGAACAGCGAGTCTAAGATATTCAGGCTCTGATTCCAATCTTTCAGCCCTTATCCCGGGTTTCGGTCAGAGTGACCCCGAGGCTGCTGGGCCTCATGGCCTCCTGCATCCTGCTGATCAATCATGCCAGATGGCATATGCGGGCTCTGCAGTGGGACCTGAAGTTCCAGTAGGAGCAGCATCACGGGAACCTGTCCGATCACGTCCAGATCTCGGAGGGCACTGCACAACATTGGCAGTGGTGGCTCATGGACCGGCATTGGGTTGACGGCAGATCCCTCTCCCAATCCCAACCGGAGTTCACAGTAGTGACGGATGCTTCCCTCCTGGGATGGGGCAGCCACATGGGAGAGGCGGAGATCAGAGGCCTCTGGTCTCCGGCGGAGTCCAAGCTCCATATCAACCTTCTGGAGCTTCGGTTGATCCGGCTTGCACTGAAGGCACTCCTTCCCTCTGTCAAGTGATAAGTAGTGCCAGTGTTCACAGACAACACCACCGCCATGTGGTATTGCAACAATAAAGGCGGGGTGGGGTCGTGGACCCTATGTCAGGAGGCCCTGCGCCTCTGGACATGGCTGGAACATCAGGGCGTTTTCCTGGTGGTTCAACACCTGGCAGGTTTTCTGAATGCCAGGGCGAACAAACTCAGCTGTAGGTACATGATAGACCACGAATGGCGTCTTCACTCGGACGTGTTGCAAGGTCTCTTTTGGTAGTGGGGAGAGCCTTGGTTAGATCTATAAGCCACTGAAGAGATCGCGCAATGTCATCAGTCCTGCGCGTTGGAATTTCCAAGGTGGCACTCGCTCGGCTATGCTTTTCATCGCGAGTGGCATTGCGGTCTGTTGTACGCCTTTCCGCCTATACCACTTCTACCCAGAGTGCTGAAGATCAGGCGCAACAGGGCCCAAGTCATTCTTGTGGCCCCGGTCTGGGCTCGAAGAGTTTGGTATCCCGAGCTACTCAGTATGAGCATCGATCTTCCGATCAGACTGCCTCTTCAGGAGGATTTTCTGTCGCAGCAGCAGGGTACGGTCCTCCACCCGAACCTCTCCAGCCTCCACCTCTTTGCGTGGAGATTGAGCGGCGGCAGTTGATTCCTTTTGACTTTCCCCCTGAAGTTTGTGATGTCATTCTGGCAGCCAAGCGTCCCTCCACTAAGGTGGTATACGCCTGCAGGCAGAACAAATTAGTGGCATGGTGCACAGCAAAGGCTGTGGATCCCCTTTCTGCCCCTCTTTCGGAGGTTCTTTTGTTCGTACTCTCTTTAGCCCGGCAGGGCTCTGCTTATGGCACTATCAAAGGTTCTCTTTCTGCCATCTCGGCCTTTCTCAGGCTCCCTGATCAGCCTTCTCTTTTCAAGTCGATTCAGAAAAGGGGGTGGTGATGGACAGAGCATCTGAATTAAGCAGAACACTCCTACCCAGTCAAAAGATCAGGGCTTGATCCATCACCGTTTTTTAGCTCACTGCACCATCCCAGTTCAGAACCTGGCTTCATGCAAATTAGTCTGTCCCTGGCCCAGTGCATCATGGGAACAGGGCAGACCAAACTACCAAGCCAATTCTTTACTGGAAAGGAAACAAGCTTCCGGGGACCGGTTTCTGGCATTACAGCCGTCTTCGGCCCGGCTTGCTTGAATCCTGATGGTGCAGTGAGCAAGGGACTCATGTCTGAGCATACCCTTCCACTCCTATAGTGGCCAAAACGATTCAGAAAAGGGGGTGGTGATGGACAGAGCATCTGAATTAAGCAGAACACTCCTACCCAGTCAAAAGATCAGGGCTTGATCCATCACCGTTTTTTAGCTCACTGCACCATCCCAGTTCAGAACCTGGCTACATGCAAATTAGTCTGTCCCTGGCCCAGTGCATCATGGGAACAGGGCAGACCAAACTACCAAGCCAATTCTTTACTGGAAAGGAAACAAGCTTCCGGGTACCGGTTTCTGGCATTACAGCCGTCTTCGGCCCGGCTTGCTTGAATCCTGATGGTGCAGTGAGCAAGGGACTCATGTCTGAGCATACCCTTCCACTCCTATAGTGGCCAAAACGATTCAGAAAAGGGGGTGGTGATGGACAGAGCATCTGAATTAAGCAGAACACTCCTACCCAGTCAAAAGATCAGGGCTTGATCCATCATTTCAAGTCACCTGTTGTAAATAGATTTCTCAAAGGCAGTACACACCTTTTCCCTCCTATTCCGTTTTTGATGTCGCAGTGGGACTTGATTCTGGTTCTGACTTATCTCATGCGTGCTCCTTTCGAGCCGCCTTCATAAGTGTCCTCTTGACCCTGAAGACTGCCTTCTTGGTTGCCATCACCTCTACCAGGCGAGTGAGTGAGTTCCAGGCTCTTTCTTAAAAGCCTCCTTTTCTATCGGTCAATCTGGACAAGGTTGTGCTCAGGCCCCGTCCTTCCTTTTTGCCAAAATTTGTTAGGGCCTTTCACATTGGGCAGAATATTACCCTGACCACTTTCTTTCCGCCTCCGCACCCTTCCAGGAAGGAAGAGAAGCTCCACCATCTGGACCCAAAATGTGCGCTTTCGTTTTATCTCAACCGCGCACATCTGTTCCGGGTGGATGACCAACTCTTTGTTGGCTACGTTGGCACCAAGAAAGATCGGGCAGTGCATAAGAGGACTATATCCCGCTGGGTCGTCTTATGTGGTCAAGCCTGTTACTCGTTGGCTATAAAGGAACCTCCGGTCGGGCTGGGTGCTCATTCCACTAGAGCAACTGCTGCCACTACTGCATTGGGATGTGGTTTCCCCCTTCAGGACATTTGTCAGGCAACCGCATGGGCCTCGCTGCACATGTTTACTAAGCATTACTGCCTGGATAGCCAAGCCCGGAGAGACGGCTTCATTGTCCGTTCTGTTCTCTGGGAATTTCTGGTGTGATCTTGGTTTGCAGACCCACCACCGGGGTTGGTATTGCTGGGGTATCTATTCTACGGTAAGGAATCTATCACTATGTGTTTCTTTCAGATGAACAAGTTACTTACCCTCGGTAACGATATAGCTGTAAGAAACATTAGTAGTGAAAGATTCCTTACCGCCCCACCCTTCCTTCCCGTTCTGCGAACTGATTTCTAGGTTTAAGGTCGTCCCTTTCACGGCCCTAGTTTCAATGCACCAGTTGTCAGTTTCTTGCATGGCTCTGCGTGAGAAGGTACCCTCTTTCTTGCATGGTATGCTCTCACTTTTTGCTGATGTGCTTTGACTGAGTGTGCCGTGGGCTCCTGCCAATCAGGTACCCAGGGCCTGTGTTCCCTCCCTAAAACTGCATTGAAGCCTGAACCCAATTGGCATCTCTGGCCATAGATAAGCCCCTGGTAAATGGTACCACAGGTACCCAGGGCACTGTGACCAGAGAAGGCCCCTAAGGGCTGCAACACTTATTGTGCCACCCTTAGAGGCCCTGTTCCCTGACACTCACATGCTGCCTTTGCAGGCTGTGTGTCTTGGTGCAGAACAAAGTGAAGAGTCGACATGGCACACATCCCTGTGTGCCATGCCCACAAACCACTGCCTTGGCATCCATCAGTCACCCCTCTAGCTGGGTGCCCTATGCCAGTGGTGAGAGTACAGGTGCATGAGCCCTGTACCCCTACAGTACTCAGGTACCCTCTAAGTGCAGTGCTGCCATTAAGAGTATATGGGGCTGGGAGTTTGTCATCACGAACTCCACAGCACCATAATGGCTACACTGAAGACTGAGAAGTTTGTTATCAAACTTCTCAGCACATTAAACCCACAATGATGCCAGTGTGGGATTTAATGAAACATGCACGACAGAGGGCATCTTAGAGATGCCCCCTGAAACTCAACCAACTCCCAGTGACCTGACTTAGTGGCTGCCTAGGCTGCCACCACCAGACATGTTTCTGGACCCCTGGGTCGGGATTTTGCTGCTCTCGGGGGCCTGAAACAGTGCACATCCTGGGACGAGGTGCCAAGCCTCCTCCCCCAGGATGTGCAAGGTTCACGAAGGAGAAGCTTCAAAGGCCTGTCTCCTTTGTGAGCCTCTCCAGACCATTTGCTGCTTTCAGCAACTGGTCCCCACTGGTTCCACCCCCCACTTTAAAAAAAAAAATGTTTTATTGAACAGAGCAATAGGTATAAAACAAACTTCACTTTAAATTTCAATATCAATACATTTCAATACATTTAAAAAAAAACTTTTCCTATTGAATGAGAGGTTAAAAAGAGATAAAAAGGGGAACAAGATTCATCGAGACATATTCCGCCAATATTATCATTAAGGATTCCAATAAAATCATGTGCAGAATTTGCAATTTATGAGATCAAAGTGCTACAGCAAAGTGCAAAAAATGCAATAAAGTGCAATCTTAAAAGTGCTAGTGCCATAATAGTGCAAATCAGCATGAAAAGCTAATAAAGTGCAAATGTGCCTGAAAACATATTGAGATCCTAGATGAGGCGGCTGATAGCAATAAAAACATTCTTATCTAATCTCAAATTTCTTTTTTTAATCATCCCCCCTTCAATTCTTCTAGATTCCCAAAGTATTTCCAATTCTTTTCAAATATCCCGATAGCTCCCACCCTACCAGCATAGGCTTTTTCAAAATGACCGGTCCTCCTCATTTTATTAAACCATTTTAATTGGGATGGAACCTCCCTGGATTTCCAGTTTTGGAGTATTAAGGATTGAGCGACAGCACATGATATGAATATAAATACTTCCTCAGCTTTGTTGAACCTGCTCCTATCCTTACATATACCAAACAAGGCCACCTCTACCACTGGCAAGAATGTTTTCCAGATTGCCTGTTCAATATCCGCAAATATCCCCTTCCAAAAAGATTCTAGCTGTGGGTAAGCGTAGACGATATGGTGCCACCCTCCTTGGCCGTCAGCCATACATCTAAAACACTTATTCTCGGCTTCAGGGTACATCCTCTCCAAGGCCTCCGGTGTCAAATACGCTAGCTAGCGCGATAAAAAAGACATACTCTTATAATTAGCTGTACGTAAGGATTTATTTCCCAGCTGGCACAGAACCTCCCAATCCTTAGAAGAAAAAGTACATTGAGTCGAGAGGCTTATTCTATCTAAGTGTCTATCTACTAAAGCAATTTGTCCAGAGCGGTGGAGCATCTTATACCAATTTCCTATCCCTTTGTTTTTTCCTCCGTAGAGGGCTGTTATCAACACATTGGGGGAATTGAATAGGCCATTTATATTTTTTCTAATGAAATAAATAATCTGTAGATATTCGAAAAAAGTCGGTCGCCTGGGATTATTTGCTCTGGCTATCACCTCCTGCTAGCTAATTACCCTGTTTTGGACTACAAGATGTCTCAACTCACGAAGTCCACAAAGTTCCCAATTTTTTATATGGTTTAAATTTACTTGAAGACCTATCTGAGTACATTCACCTAAGCTCAGATATTACGAGCCATCAGAGCCGTACTTTTTAAAAAGGAGCAGAAGTCTTGACGTATATTCCCTTAATGTCTTATATCTACTACTTTTTGGGAATTTTGCAGTTTTTAAAAAGATTGGAATCTGAGAACCTGCCTCTTGTAAAAAAAATTCGAGGAAAAAGTTATCTCTAGTCTGATTAGTCCTTAATAATCCTGCCACTATATCAAAAAAAGCTGCTTCATAGTAGGTCTTTATATGGGTTAAAGCCAAACCTCCTTGATCTATTGAAAGTTGTACCACAGGGAGCTTGACTCGCGATGTTTTATCAGCCCAAATAAATCCTCTCAACATTGTATCCAGCTCTTGAAAAAAACAAGATTTAATTTTAATTGGAACGTTGCTAAACAAAAATATAAGCAGTGGTAAAACTGACATTTTTATTAATGATACCCTGCCTATTAATGAAAGGGGAAGTAGAAGCCATTGATCTAGCAGTTTCTTAATTTTATTCTTCATTCTAGTATAGTTCAAGACTAAAAGTTTGCCGTATTCGCAGGTCACGAAGACACCCAAATATCTAATTGAGTCCCTTCTTGCAGCTTGGGCCCGCAAATAGGTAGGAAGAAAATGCAGATCGATATTTAAAGCAAGGACCTCCGTTTTTCTAGCATTGATTCAATAACCCCCTATCTTTTCATAGTCTTTGAGCTCCCTCATTAGGTTCTTAACATTCTCCTTATTGGGTATTAAATATAGGATAATGTCGTCGGCAAACAGCTTTAGCTTTGACATGCCGGTGATAGGGGGCTGAATAGCCGCATTATCCGTGATCCTTACCACTAAAGGTTCAATAAAAAAAGTGAAAAGCAAGGGGGACAACGGGCAGCCCTGTCTAGTCCCCCGATTTACTTTTATCTTCCAGGCCTGTTTAGCATTGATTATTACCTGAGCCGAGGCTCCCTGGTAAATATTTTGTAGCATTTCAATAATTTGGGCCGGGAATCCAAATTGGCCAAGAGAGTAGAACAATGCTGCCCAGTTGACCAGGTCGAAAGCCTTTTCCGCGTCGACCATTAGAAGGCAGGCTGGGGTTGAATTGATGTTAAAATAGTCTAACGCCTGAATTAAAAATTCAGTATTGGCCGCCATAGATCGTCCCGCAATGAAACCAGTCTGGTCTTGGTGTATTACTTCCTGGGCAGCGAGTACAAATCTTTCCGCCCATATTTTCATGAGAATTTTATAATCTGAATTTAATAAGCTAATTGGCCTATATGAATTCACATCATCTGGGTTTTTATCTTTTTTAACAAAACATACAATTGTTGATTCTTTAAAATCCGCAGGTACTTGGCTACCTAATCTAATGTAATTACATAATTTTTTCAAAGGTATTGCCAGTTCTTTAGAATATACCTTATAGAATTCAATTGGATACCCATCCTGGCCACATGCCTTAGCTCCGGATGTTGCTTTTATGGAGTGTAAAATGTCAACAATACTTATTCCGAGACCGATTTGATTGGACCGGTTTTCTGGAATTCTGGGGATCTCTATGTTTGCAAAATATTCCTGAATCATTTCTTCCTCTACCTGGTATTCCGTAGAGTAAATATTCTCGAAATGATCCAAAAAGATCCTTGAGATCTTATCACCATCTATTTCTTCCTGTCCACTCTGGGGGTCTCAGATTTTAACTATTTTAGAAGACTCCTGCCTCTTTCTCACAGAATTAGCCAGCAGCTTCCCTATCAACTGGCTATCCTCGTAGACCTTTTGCTGGTATGCTTTAGAACTATTTATCTCCTCCGGAATAAAAAAATCCCTTAAAAGTGCTTTGGGCTGCTCCAGTTGGTTCGGGAGCTGTTGGAACTGCAGGGCATATTCTTTCTCTACAGCGGATTGTACCTTACATATTTTTAGCTTTCTTGCGTTCGCCTGTGCGCTAGTATAAGCGATAATCTGTCCCCAGGCAGCTGCTTTAAATCCGCCCCATACTGAAAAAGGTTCAGCTGTATTATCATTCCTTTCAAAATATTCCACTATCCACTCGTTAAAACCTGTACCCCAGTCCTGGTTTTGGAGCAAGGTACGATCCAGCTGCCACCTGGAGTGCTCCCCATCCACTACTCCGAATACCAACTCGAGTTCAATTTTGCCATGATGGGAAAACGTATTGCATCCATTCTGGGTTTTTGAGATCTGGAGAGATCTAGATATCAAAAAGAAATCAATTCTGGATGCGGTCTGAAACCGATAGGAATAACATGTAAAAGATTCTTTATCTGGATTTCTGCAGCGCCAGGGGTCTATTAATTGATATTCAAGTATGAGGGTTTCTAGAAAACGTTTTGTTTTAGGTTTTAATTGCTTTTTGTTTTTGTTAGAAGTATCCCTTTTCAGGTCTTGAATATAATTAAAGTGCCCTCCTAAAATAATCTGCCCTAGAACCCCCCTTAACCCTTCATTAATTTTTATCAAGCTAGAAATATCATCTAGGATGGGGCCATAATAGTTCACAAAATTCACCACTTTCCCTTGTAGTTTTGCTGCTACCCATAACCACCTCCCCTTGGGATCTCTTTGAACCTGCAAAAACTCCCAGGACAACTTTCTCGAGAAGTAGATAGCAACTCCTCTCTGGGCAATCCCTGCTGATGAAAAAAAAAAGCATGTGAGAAGTATCTTAGTATAAACAACTTAGGAGCATTGGACTTGAGATGTGTCTCCTGAAAATAGACCACATGCGGGTTAGAAGATATTAACCATTTCAATAGAGCCCCATACTTCTGTTTGTTTAGCATTCCATTAGCATTAATTGACAGAATATTGCATGTATTAGATTTCATCTAGAAAAGATCTTTTCTTTACTGAGTACCTTCCATTTAGAATTGAATAAATACTGTACCTATTACTCATGTTTCTTTTTACTGCGTTTACTCCACCCCCTCCCCACCCTGCCTTGGAACGAGGGAATCCCCTTCCCTGCTTCCCACATTCCTCCCCTCTTCTTCTGTTCTGGGTGTCTTCTTACTACACCCTGAGTGAAGAAGAGAAACAGCATTACAGACCACAGCTTTTTTTTTCTCCTTTCCAGACACTGGCCCCTGTTGAAATCTCCTTGAGAAGAGATTGCGCCTCTTCTAAGTCGGTGAACATATAAAACTTTCCCTTCACCAAGACCTTGAGCTTAGATTGCTGCGCAATCGAGTCTTGAGCCCCGTTTGCTTTAAATAGATGCAGGATTTTGAGGAATTCCTTTCTTCTTCTTGCCGCAGCAGCTGTCATGTCTGATAATATCCGGCATTTTATTGTTTCAGACACCGAGAACTGCTTTTGTTGATAAGCTCTAGAAAGAATCCGTTCTTTGATCCGGAAGTCAGCAAGGTTCAGTAGAATAGTTCTTGGAAATGTTGAATTCGCAAAACGCTGTACCGGGACCCGATGAGCTCTCATAATTGTCAAATCCTCCTCAAATTCCGGTAGTACTGTTTGCTGAATAAAAGAGTTAACCCACTGAAGCGTGTTGGAGCCTTCTATCCTTTCTGGAACCCCCACGATCCTGAGGTTGTATCTTCGAAAGTGATTTTCAAGCTCCTCCAGCTTATTTTCGAAGAAATTCTTCTTCTTAGCTGCGTCCTTGGATTCGCCCATAGCCAGGTTCATTTGGTCCTCGAGGGCAGAAATTCTTGTCTCCGCTTCCTGCAATCTGTTTGGGAAGACCAGCATAGTTTACTCAAATTTATCCATTCTTGAATGAAGAGCCGCGATTTCCACTTGCTGATTATTTTTTATTTCACGGATCTCATCGAGAATGAAGTTCAGCATTTCCTGTATATCCAGTTGGTATCTTGCCTCGGTTTCAGGGAGATTGGCCTTTTCCATCATGATGTCAGCGTTGGTAGTTGTGCTTCTCCAATTAGGGCTCAGCTGTGTGGCTTCTCCTTCCGCCCCTAGTGCTTTGCCTTGAGGGCTCGCTATTTGGGGGGGATCCTGCACGATCTCTCCTTCCTCAGCCATCTCATTCAAAGATAGTAGGGGTGATTGCAATATCTCTGATCCTTGTTTTTGGCCCTGTGACTTAATGTCAAAAAATTTCTTTATTTAGATATAGAACATATATCTTTAAAAGAAGATAACAATGAACACATTAAGTATCAACTGTTAAAAGTGAAGCAAAACAAGAAACAACCAAAGCAACAGTCAATTAACCATCAAGTAGGGGCTGTCTAGAAACCTCCTTGTTCCGTAGTATTTTAAAAGAAAATTAAGAATACAAGATGGTAATCATAAAAACAGGAGATGATTATAAAACATATTACACATTCGAACTCTTCTCTTCCGCATTGTTATGTTGCCCTTGTTGTCAATAAAATATACATACAAAGAAGACAACCAACATTCCTGGGCCTACTAATCTTGACATTTCATCCTCCCTTATGCTAGGAATTTAATATAAAATGTATTGAATGGTTAAAAAAAGGGGGGTAAGAGGGCGCGTTTAACCAGGCCTCTTAAAATTACGGTATGCGTGCTGGATAAAATTGGTGGATTTTATATTTAAGGCAGTATTTTCGGGATTCAGGGCTGCCATGATGGCTTGCCTACAAGACCTGACACCAAGCCTATTCCATTCAGCTTTAAGTTTACACCTACGCTCAGAATTAAAGGCTGGGCAAAGGCAGACCACATGCAATAGGGTTTCGACTGTATTGCCGCACCCTCTGCAGGTTAAGTCATCCCCCATGCGTCGCCAGGCAGGTAAATCTTGCAGAAATCGCCAGTCACCCAGTCTAATAGCGATAAGGCTACGTTTTAAGTGCAATGAGTATGTACAGGCCAGGTAGGAGGCGGGGGCTAGCCGTCTGTATGAGTTTACAAGAGCCCAAGCGTATCTGCGTTTCGAGAAGTGGGCTTTGTCCATTATAAGTGAACTCATTCTTACGCATTTTTTAATCCCGTTTTTGAATGCTATCCGGCTGGGGTTAAGGGCCCATAACTCACCCGCTGACATTTACTGGATTGCATCAATAAGAAGGCGACCAAACGTTCCTCCTGGATTTTTCTGGGTGATTTCATACCAGACTAAAGATTCTAATGTGCCTGGTTCCGGCTGCCTTAGTTTATGACAGCGGTTCAGATATGCCCCAATGTTGGAGGCATCATAATTTAATAACCCCAACTCCAGTCTGTGCGGCAGATGCGGACTTTGGCAGCTGGAGAACCTTTTTGTAAATTTTTGTTGTATGCTGATTCAGAACGGAGTTCATTTTTCCCCTGAATATCTCTATGCCGTATGATAGTGTAGGGCCAATTTTTGCCCTCATTACTTCTAGGAGGGGCGATAGGGCTGGGCCTGAAAGTTTTTTTGAAAGCTTATCTAGAGACACCGCAAGGGTCATAGCTTTAACTGCAATCTCATTACGCTGTTTTATAAGATTGTACTTTGAATCCAAGTGGACACCTAGGTATTTATACGACTGACCCGTGACGAGGCTTATCTTGTTAAATGACCACCTGCCCCCAACGTGTCGTTTTTTACCAAAGGGGACCACTTGCGTTTTCTTCAAGTTGGCCCTGTGACTTGGTTGCATTGGTCTGACATTGTGCACCTGGATCTTTCGCCTGTGGATTATCAGCTGGTATGGTGGCAGGAGTTAAAGCTATGGGGGATTGTATAGTCAAAGTCTTTGGAGTAGTTCTCTTTGAAACTAATGGGTAATCCCTCATCTCTTTCCCTCCAGTAGTATCCTTTTTTTCTCCCCCCTCCTGGACTGGACTTACTGAGGTGGATGCTGGTGCTTCTCTTTCAGGTATTGCAGGTACGTTTGAAGTCCTTTCACCAGCTGCAGTTGCTCTGTTCAGTTCTTCAATCTGTGGGGGAGACGAGGGCGGGGTATGCTCATCTTCAGAGGTCTCTGACGAAGTATCTTCGGCTGAGTTATCCTCCCTGTTTAGGGCTCGGGCCTACGTCACCACGAAGTGGGGGCGGAGTTTCCGAGCTCTTATGTATTAGAAAAAAAAAGAATTCTGAAAGGGGTCCGGGCTGCCACATTCCAGAAAGCGCGCGCTTTTTGCGTGTGGTATTTTGCCATGTGCATGGTAATTGGTCCAGGCAAGGCTGTGTTTAAGTAAGGCAGCACGCCATAGGACTTAGGAATTTGTCAATGTCCACTTCCTGCATAAAGTGTTCGGACACGCGCAGAAGAATACATAAATCCTCAATTACCAGCTGTCCGAGGTGCCGGTAATTGAAGGCAGATGGTGCTGGGAGCATGTGCACTGCTGTGTTTTTTTTCCCTTCAGCTCTGTGTGCGCGCATGAACAGCCGGCCAGCAATGTAGAGAATCACATGCATCAGATCTGTTTTTTTTAAACAATTGCGATCGCGAAAGTGATCTCTTTCTGTGCTGCTTGTTTAAACAATTGCGATCGCAAAAGTGATGCTTTCTGTGCTGCTTGTTTAAACAATTGCGATCGCGAAAGTGATGCTTTCTGTGCTGCTTGTTTTTCGTATGTAATCTTGTTCTTCTACGAACTCGATGGTAGCGGAGTATCCCATCCTCACCCTCTAGGTCACTTCATTAATTTTCCACTAGTCCGCCGTGTCTGTTGGCGAGTGCAGATTGGTAGTGCAGAGTGCAGAGTGGTAGTGCAGAGTGCAGAGTGGTAGTGCAGAGTGGTAGTGCAGAGTGGTAGTGCAGAGTGGTAGTGCAGAGTGGTAGTGCAGAGTGGTAGTGCAGAGTGGTAGTGCAGAGTGGTAGTGCAGAGTGGTAGTGCAGAGTGGTAGTGCAGAGTGGTAGTGCAGAGTGGTAGTGCAGTTTGGTAGTGCAGAGTGCAGTTTGGTAGTGCAGAGTGCAGAGTGGTAGTGCAGAGTGCAGAGTGGTAGTGCAGAGTGCAGAGTGGTAGTGCAGAGCGGTAGTGCAGAGCGGTAGTGCAGAGCGGTAGTGCAGAGCGGTAGTGCAGAGTGGTAGTGCAGAGTGGTAGTGCAGAGTGGTAGTGCAGAGTGGTAGTGCAGAGTGGTAGTGCAGAGTGGTAGTGCAGAGTGGTAGTGCAGAGTGGTAGTGCAGAGTGCAGAGTGGTAGTGCAGAGTGCAGAGTGGTAGTGCAGAGTGCAAAGTGGTAGTGCAGAGTGGTAGTGCAGAGTGCAGAGTGGTAGTGCAGAGTGGTAGTGCAGAGTGGTAGTGCAGAGTGGGGGTGCAGAGTGCAGATTGGGAGTGCAGAGTGGTATTGCAGAGTGCAGAGTGGTATTGCAGAGTGAGAGTGCAGAGTGGTAGTGCAGAGTGCAGAGTGGTAGTGCAGAGTGGTAGTGCAGAGTGGTAGTGCAGAGTGGTAGTGCAGAGTGGTAGTGCAGAGTGGTAGTGCAGAGTGGTAGTGCAGAGTGGTAGTGCAGAGTGGTAGTGCAGAGTGCAGAGTGGTAGTGCAGAGTGCAGAGTGGTAGTGCAGAGTGCAGAGTGGTAGTGCAGAGTGGTAGTGCAGAGTGGTAGTGCAGAGTGCAGAGTGGTAGTGCAGAGTGCATTTCAGTTTTACTAGTTTTAATAGCCCCCTCACCCTCTTTCTGGGGCTTGCCCATCGCACAATTACCTTTCTAGCTCCCCCTTCAACTAGGCTTTTACTCAGCAATAAGTCTTTTCTCTCTTTTCTCTCCTCGCCCCTCGATTTACCACAAAATTCACAGCAAATCTCCATAAGCTCACCTTGCCCCCTTGGTTCACTGTACGCATATATTCCTCTGCAGTAGCTGTACCCTTGAATTTCTGAGTGGAAAGAGTGTTGTCTCGTCTCCTGAACCGTCTCCAAGCTCCCAAGGCTCTTCGAAGTATCACACGCTGCCCACTAGCGCAAATGGAGCAGAAGCGGAGACGCGCTGCTATGATGCAATGCAGCTGCCGTTACGAGCGCTTTCTCTCACACACACTCCAGCTCCCGAAGAAATGCACAAAGAAATGCAGCCACCATCGCTATTTCGCGGAGAGCCGCGGGAACAGCCATAAAGCGGGTTACAGCAGGGAAGGAAACCGTAAACGTCTCACTGCCGCCATTCCTGGGGGCGGGGTCACAGGCCACGAGTCACTGGAGGCTACACTGAGGCGTGGTACTCCGTAGCCATCCCCATGGCATCCTCCACACGTCCTGTTCTTGTCAGCGTCAACAGCACGCAGCACCCAAGGGCGGAACATTTTGGGCGGGAGACCCGGCGGGAAAAACAAAGTGAGGAATAGAGGTGTGCCCACCTCTGCCAACTCAACCCCTAAGGTGGGCTAGGCGAGGTGAAACACAACCTCGAGTCCCCGCCATCTTGAGGATGGGGTACCCAGCCAACCAGGGACAGGCTTCTGCCTCCCTCCCACTGGAGAGTGGCAGAATAGGGGGTGTAACCACCCCAGGGAAGGGACCCATTGGCCCCTGCCCTAACCTACCTGTAACACCCCTAAATTTAGTATTTAGGGGCACCCTGAACCTTCCTTCCTCAGGTCCAGCAACCACAAGAAAGCAGAGAAGGACGAGAAGTAGGCAGACCTAACAAGAGGACGACGCCCACTGACATGGCGCCATCCCTACAGGCCTGTCTCCCCTCGAACCTGCTCCTGCACAACCCCGGCATGTCCAGCGGCCAGCAACCTCAAAAACCGCGGAGGACCTGCCTGCATTCACTTTCCAAGTTGTTTCTATTGTAAACACCGGACATGTTTGAACTGCAGCTTCTGGTGTCAGCCAGAAACTGCCACTCCAGCCCACTCTGCACCCGCCGAGCCCAGCCCGAGTTTGAGTGGAAAAACACCGCGAGGAGGTCCCTCTGGCGATCCTGAACCGAGATCCGGCGACCCCTGACCTGCCTCAAGCCTCCAGATGACGCCTGCAGCTTCAATCCAGAGAACCCCCCCTACCTCGACCAGAGCGGGTAAAATAATCCAACGTCCACAGGCACCCCTGCACCCCACGGCCTTGTGTGCCAAACCAAGTGGTGTCTAACCATCTCTCTACATCCCAACTTACCCCTCGAAGTGGTGGTCACTCCTGGAAGATCCTCGTCCCCGAGCCTGCAGTGTTTCTTTGTCCCAGAGAATCTCCATTGAAATCAACAGGTCAACCGACCTCAAAACAGCACCCTGCACCCAGCCACCCTAGTGCCGCTGAGGGTGCCCCTTTTGTACTAACTTGGTCCCCAACTTGCCCTGAGCTTAACCCTAGGAGATTTGCTCCCACAACCTGGTGGCCTGCTTGCCAGCAGCCACCAACCGGAGTCTCCCTATCCAAGATAGAATAAAATTGGGCCTCAACACTCTGCACCCGCTGCCCGAGTGCCGCTGAGGGTTGCAAAGACCCCCTGAGTCTAACCCCAGGACCCTAACTCCAAAGGCCCATTACCTACCTGGAAACCGATAACCTCTTTTTCCTCATAGAATAACATTGACACTTTTTCTCCCAAAAAGTTTCTAAATGTTGACTTTTGAAAACAACAAATATTCCTTAAAAATCAGCCGAATAACAAAAACGCATTTTCTCAACTGTTTTCAGGAAATGTCCCAGTGCTGAATCTAGGATCCGGCACTGAGTAAGAAAAGTATTGATAACCTAGCTTACCTGCTAAGTGAATTTCCTCCCATTAGATGACAATTGTGATTCTATGTGAAAAAGTTTTGAAGTGTCAACTTTTGAAATGCAATAATATTCTTTAAAAATCGTGCCTCTAACTAAAATGCATTTACTCACCTGTTTTAAGGAAATGTCCCAGGGCTAAATCTAGGATCCAGTCCTGTGTTAGCAAAAGTAATTAACTGCATTTTATTTAAAAAGCCTATTGATTCGAAAGTACTATATCTGCAATGTGTTGCAAACTGCTTTCTTAAAACTGTAACCAAAACCAATACAAGTTACACTGCAATTTTAAACTGTGTTCATAGAAGTAATTTACTACTGAAAACTATTTTTATGTTTACCTGTACCAGGCTTGCTCGGTTCTAGAAATAAAACAACAGTATATTTCTTATACAAAACAATTGGCCTAGAGTACAGTTCTTGAGTGTGAGAGATCATTTACTGACTGAGTGTGTACAACAAATGCTTACACTGTCCTCTGATACTGCCTTACTGCTCGACCAAGCTACCACTTTAGAGAGTAAGGTTCTTTCTAACTTTAACCTCTGCGAAACCTCTGGAGACCCTTGTACTCTATACACACTGTACCTCACTTTGGTGCAGTATATATATAGAGCTAGTATCTTACACTCTACGTTCCTGGCGCAAAGTCGTGTACAGAACTGAAGTCAGCATGCGTGGGCGGCGTCTAACTAGCGTCCACGTTGTCGTCTCTGCGACCACAACTCAAGCGACGGACGCGGAGCCGCACAATGCCACCTGCTGATGCACAGGGGTACTGCTGACTAAAACTTTCCGGTTCCAGTCTGATGCCTAGGGGTAATTCTAAGGTAAGGAATCTATCACTAATAATGTTTCTTACAGATATATCGTTACCGAAGGTAAGTAACTTGTTCGACAGTGCTTATTCTGTTTTACTTTCCTCCTTCCTTATAAGGGATGGGCTTGCCATTATATTCACTGCTTAAGATTTTCCTAGATGACCCCGTGAAAGAGAAGTAATGTTTGTTTACCTATAAGGGGACTTAACCTTGAACTCATAATTGTGCACATATTTGCTGATAACGCTTGTGTTTTGGACACCACGCTTGGAGCGGCATAGCTAGCGATAGCAAGCGCGTTTTTAAAAAAAATATTTCCCTGTTTGTGTCATAATATTATTTAACTTCGTTATTTCACCCTGTTTTTAAAATCTAGGAATAGCGCACACTTGCACTATAATCGTTTTCTCACCGCTGTTTTCGCGGGTCTTTAGGCAGCTTTACTTGATCGCCGCCATCTTGGGGGTAGGTAGGGACGTGCTACTGGCGCCCTTTTGGTGAGCGCTTTAGTGCTTTTCCCTGCAGGCGCGTCCCCTACTTAAGACGAGTATTTTGGGCAGCTCGGTCTTGGATAAGGTTTGTGCACATATTTGCTGATAACGCTTGTGTTTTGGACACCATGCTTGGAGCGGCATAGCTAGCGATAGCAAGCGCGTTTTAAAAAAAATATTTCCCTGTTTGTGTCATAATATTATTTAACTTCGTTATTTCACCCTGTTTTTAAAATCTAGGAATAGCGCACACTTGCACTATAATCGTTTTCTCACCGCTGTTTTCGCTGGTCTTTAGGCAGCTTTACTTGATCGCCGCCATCTTGGGGGTAGGTAGGGACGTGCTACTGGCGCCATTTTGGTGAGCGCTTTAGTGCTTTTCCCTGCAGGCGCGTCCCCTACTTAAGACGAGTATCTTGGGCAGCTCGGTCTTGGATAAGGTTTGTGCACATATTTGCTGATAACGCTTGTGTTTTGGACACCATGCTTGGAGCGGCATAGCTAGCGATAGCAAGCGCGTTTTTAAAATTTTTTTCCCTGTTTGTGTCATAATATTATTTAACTTCGTTATTTCACCCTGTTTTTAAAATCTAGGAATAGCGCACACTTGCACTATAATCGTTTTCTCGCCGCTGTTTTTGCGGGTCTTTAGGCAGCTTTACTTGATCGCCGCCATCTTGGGGGTAGGTAGGGACGTGCTACTGGCGCCATTTTGGTGAGCGCTTTAGTGCTTTTCCCTGCAGGCGCGTCCCCTACTTAAGACGAGTATTTTGGGCAGCTCGGTCTTGGATAAGGTTTGTGCACATATTTGCTGATAACGCTTGTGTTTTGGACACCATGCTTGGAGCGGCATAGCTAGCGATAGCAAGCGTGATTTTTTAAAATATTTCCCTGTTTGTGTCATAATATTATTTAACTTCGTTATTTCACCCTGTTTTTAAAATCTAGGAATAGCGCACACTTGCACTATAATCGTTTTCTCACCGCTGTTTTCGTGGGTCTTTAGGCAGCTTTATTTGATCGCCGCCATCTTGGGGGTAGGTAGGGACGTGCTACTGGCGCCATTTTGGTGAGCGCTTTAGTGCTTTTCCCTGCAGGCGCGCCCCCTACTTAAGACGAGTATTTTGGGCAGCTCGGTCTTGGATAAGGTTTGTGCACATATTTGCTGATAATGCTTGTGTTTTGGACACCATGCTTGGAGCGGCATAGCTAGCGATAGCAAGCGCGTTTTAAAAAAAATATTTCCCTGTTTGTGTCAAATATTATTTAACTTCATTATTTCACCCTGTTTTTAAAATCTAGGAATAGCGCACACTTGCACTATAATCGTTTTCTCACCGCTGTTTTCGCGGGTCTTTAGGCAGCTTTACTTGATCGCCGCCATCTTGGGGGTAGGTAGGGACGTGCTACTGGCGCCATTTTGGTGAGCGCTTTAGTGCTTTTCCCTGCAGGCGCGTCCTCTACTTAAGACGAGTATTTTGGGCAGCTCGGTCTTGGATAAGGTTTGTGCACATATTTGCTGATAACGCTTGTGTTTTGGACACCATGCTTGGAGCGGCATAGCTAGCGATAGCAAGCGCGATTTTTTAAAATATTTCCCTGTTTGTGTCATAATATTATTTAACTTCGTTATTTCACCCTGTTTTTAAAATCTAGGAATAGCGCACACTTGCACTATAATCTTTTTCTCACCGCTGTTTTCGCGGGTCTTTAGGCAGCTTTACTTGATCGCCGCCATCTTGGGGGTAGGTAGGGACGTGCTACTGGTGCCATTTTGGTGAGCGCTTTAGTGCTTTTCCCTGCAGGCGCGTCCCCTACTTAAACCTGGCATGGAGACGCGCAGCGGGAGCGCCGTCATCGCGCCGGAGTCGTGCCAGAGTCCTGCCCGTCTGCGCCCGTCAGCGCTAAGGAAGCTCCAGGGGCCAGGAACTCTGACACTATTGACAGAGTTAGGTTTTCGAGTGATGAGCTTCTATATATTCGGTCTTTGATTCCTCAATGTTCCTTGGGTTCAGTGGATCCGTTATGTGGTCCTTTCCACTGTACATGTGGTAATTTCTCCTTTGGCGCTCCGGTCCCCATTTCTGCTTTAAATGGATTCTCGGGGGACACATCCAGCTTTTTAGTACAGGGGGCCCCTTGTGATCTTAGAGTTTGGAGTCTCAATGTCAGATCTTTTGTGAAACATCATTCTGATATCTATGATCTTATCTCTGAGGGGGCCCCGGATATTTTCTTCCTGACCGAAAGGTGGTTACAGGATGAGGGGGCAGCTTTAGAAAATCTTGCTATTCCCTCGGATTATTCCATCTATACTTATAATCGCGTTTCTAGGGGCGGGGGCATAGCCCTGATAGTTAAATCCTGTTTTCCCTGTATATGGAAGGCTTTGAAGGTGGATGGATGTGAGTGTGCTTATTTTACCATAACGGTTAACCATAATTTTTCTTTGTCGGGTCTTTTGATCTCCTGACCCCCTGGGCCTGATACTGCCTTTAGGAAGGCGTTGCCTGACTTGTTGAGCTCTCTTGCATTAAGCTCTGCTAATTTCAGTGTTTTCGGAGATCTCAATCTTCATTTTGATCTCTGCAACACTCCAGCTATTAGCAGCTTTCTTGCAGACTTGGAGGCACTACAATTGAGCCAACTGGTGAAACACCCGACGCATGAGGGTGGACACATCCTGGACCCTATATTCACCAATCTAACAGGAGCTAAGGTGCTTTGGCCTAGCCCAGTAGCTTGGTCTGATCACTTTCTCGTGAAATGTCATCTTAAGCTTGAGGATCCTATCCTCAAACCTCTCGAGAAAGTGGTGTGGAAACGCTCCTGGAAAAAACGTAAGCCTGTAGATTTTCACAGATTACTTGTTGAAAATCCTCTGGGTCCCCTTAATGATGTGGTAGCCGGCTATGATGCATTTTGTGATTGGATCACTCGGGCTCTTGATCTTCTGATTGCGTTTACTTGGAGCAAATGTCGCTCTCAGGATCCCAGCCCCTGGTATGATAGCACCTTGCTGCCTTTGAAAAAAGCCTGTAAACAGGCGGAGAGGAGCTGGCGGAAAACCTATGAGGCAGGTAGGAAGATTCTGTACATGTCTACAGTTAAAATCTACCATAAAGCTATTTGTAGAGCCCGTGCGGCCTACTATGCGCTGGAGTTTAAAACCTCCCCAAATCCCTCTAAACTGATTTTTAAGGTTCTTAAAGAACTGACCGCTAAGAGAGCCCCAGCAGCTGATATTCGCTCGGTGGCACACTGTGAAGATCTTGCGGCTTTCTTCCTTGAAAAAATTCAGACCATCTACCGCTCCTTTCCCAGTTCCATCCCACGGAGTGAGGCTTTAAGACCTAGCAGCTCTACTGATGTGGTTCTTTCATCCTTCCCTAAGATGACGGGGGAAGTATTTGACAGCTTGGCTATCAGGGTAAAATCGGGATCTCCTGCGGACCCTCTTAGACCGGCTCAGTTGAGAGACTTCTCCACTTTTTGCCGGCCACATCTTTGCCATCTTATAAATTCATCCTTTTCATCAGGCATAGTTCCTTCTAAATGGAAACAGGCCTACGTCTCTCCAATCCTTAAGAAACCCACACTGGACCCTCTCAAATTAGAGAATTATCGACCTATCTCTCTTCTCCCATGGGCAGCAAAAGTTGCTGAGACCCATGTAAATAACATCTTAACGGAGCATTTGCAGAGGTTGGATATTCTGGACCCATCCTAGAATGGGTTTCGTGCTGGTCACAGCACTGAGACGGCCCTGCTTTCAATGACAGAATACCTGCGGACGGTGGTGGATTCTGGTCAAACTGCAGCACTGGTGCTACTTGACCTCAGTGCCGCGTTTGACACAGTCTCCCACCCGATATTGCTGCAACGGTTGGGAGACGCAGGTGTCTCCGGCATGGCGTTCGATTGGTTTCGATCCTTTTTGGATAATCGCTCTTTTAGGGTTGCTATCACGCCTTTTGAATCAAAGCCTTACCCTTTGGAACTAGGAGTGCCTCAGGGCTCTGCTCCGAGTCCCACACTTTTCAATCTTTATGTGCAGCCGCTGGCTGCTGTCGCCAAACTCTGGGGTATGACTGTTGTTTCATACATGGACGACACGCAGCTGGCGGTTGCTCTTAGTGGGAACTCTGACCATGATTCCCTGAGGTTCCATAATGGTCTCCTAGCGGTGGCTGGCTGGATGACAGCCAACTGTCTTCAGCTCAACGCTAAGAAGACAGAGGTTTTGATTGTTGGCAAGCAGAGTAGCCTTTGGTGCGATAATTGGTGCCCCCCTGAGTTAGGTGTCACTCCAATCCCGACTCTAGAGGTCAAAAACCTAGGTGTCTGGCTGGATTCAACCCTTTCCTTTTGTGGTCATACCAAGAGAGTAGCAGCGACTTGTTTTGGGATCCTACGTGAACTGAGGCCCGTATTAAAAATGTTTGATGCCCCCACTAGGCAGTTGGTCATTCAGGCAACCATCTTGTCCCGACTTGATTATGCGAGTTCCCTTTTGTTAGGGGCTAATCAAGCGGAAATTTCCCGGCTGCAACGTGCACAGAATGCTGCTGCCAGGGCCTTGGTGGGCTTACCAAGGTTCTGTTCCCGCAAAAGCTACAATTCGTGCACTTCATTGGTTACCGATTAGGCAAAGGATTGACTTTAAGACCCTATGTCTCTCTTTTAAAATCCTGAAAATGTCCTCTCCTCGGATCCTTGAGAACCTTCTTACTCCTTACATTCCGTCACGCTCCCTAAGGTCATCGGGGCAAAACTTGGTTGTTATCCCTCGTTTTAAGCTCTGTAGAGTTGGTGGACGATCTTTCCGTGTTTTGGCCGCAAAACTCTGGAACTCTCTCCCTTGCCATATTTGTGCTTTCAATGATGTACTTAAGTTTAGGAAGGCGATCAAAACCTTTCTATTTCCCTCTGAATACTAGATTTCGATCTGCTGCTTCTTTCTGTTGCGCTGTGTAGTGTTGTGTTGCTTCTGCCTATCCGAAGCGCCGGGACGCCCCTTCGCTGGGGCAGCTGTGCGCTATAGAAGTGTGCGTAACATAACATAACATAAGCAACGCCCCGTCCTCCCCAGGGGAAAGAACAAGGATTTTGATGGTGCATGTAGCAGTATATTGTGCATGCATTGAAGGAGAACTGGAGCAACTGCTACTGGCAGAGCGGGACAGGACTCTAATAGATTGGGTGTTCTTAAAGCAGCAATGTCTGTTTCCCAGCCTTCTGTGGCTGCAGCCTATACATCTTTATTGCCTTAGTTTTTCCTTTCATTTCCTTAAAAAAATTAACAAGGTTTGTGAATGTTTTTATCCTATTACCTGGTTTATTTGGTGACCTTTTACATATCTAAATACGCTGTTTTTCTTTTAAAGAAAATAAAAAGAGTTGGGTGGCGTAGCCTTTTATTAGGCTGTTAAGTTGTTTATTGCTGGTCAATTATTTTTCTAACAAAAAGAGAAAAAAAGAATTGTTTGAAAGTGTTCCAGATACCCACACGTGTAGGATGTTTTGCTTATGCTTTCTATGAAAATTCCCCTAAAAGAGAACTGAAATTACAGCTAACTAACTATTCATTCATTTGTATCAAGCACATAAAAGTAAATACCTTGATTATTTTTCTTCCTTTCTATTCTTTAGCCTTTTCAAAATGCAGCCAAACAGCAGGCCAAAGAAGAGGAAAAGGAGAAGAGCAAGTTAAAAGAGGCAGGACTGCTTTCGCTGGTTGACTGGGCCAAGAGCGGTGGTGCCGGTGGACATGAGGGCTTTGGCTTTGGCACTGGATTGAGGGGCACTCTTAGGCTTCCATCTTTTAAGGTATTGTTCAGTCCTTCCTTGTTTTCATTCACTACATTGTCTGTACCGGGGTACCTTCACTTCCTGCTTTAAGTATACAAAATAGCTCATGACACTTTCTTTTGAATGTACTGTCTGACTTGTATATAGAAAACACTTGATTTGTAGACTTGTGTGTGTACAAGAATTAGGCTATGCATTCCAAACCACAACCAAAGACTGACATCTACTGACTTCACATTTGAAGGTACTGAAAACCATTTGAGTTTAGATGATTGCAGTGATAGAGTACAATTTTCCAGGGACCTAATTTTTATTCAACAATCAATCTTTTATAGATTCACATACTTGATAACGTCCCTGTCATCAAGCTGGAAACCCTTTTTACTTTAATATTAAAACTGTAGCCTACTTCCTCCATTAAGAGTATCCCCTTAAGTGCTGAGCCCTCCCCCTGCCATCACTGGGCCTATTTTTTATGTTGTATTTGTGGGTAGTTCGAGGTTAAGCCATAATAACTATTTCTACTTTGAAAGATGTCCAGAGCAAACTTGCATAAATTTTTCTTCACATATAGCGAATCCTAAAGGAACCCATGACTTGTGAATTCCCCTGGAGGAATCTGATAAAACTGTGAAAAATGCGGTGTTTTTTAATTGGAAATATTAGGAAAATGTGCTGGGCAAGAACATTTATTTCCTTCCGGTTATTGGCGGACCATCACAAACTGTACACATGGCTCCTCCAGATCGTCCAACATAGCTCTGTTTTTAAATGGAAGGACAGGCTGGGGATGGGGTCCTCAGAGCCAAAAGTGGCCCAGGGAAAGGGGGCCATGCGACCCCCCCCCCTCCCGTATAAGATAAACAAAAAATTAAAAACAAGACCATGCCCCAGGTTGATATGTCTTCAGTAATTTCACTGAGCATGTAATGAGTGATGTAATATGTGACATCATTAGCAGTGCATTGCGAGAGCACGAGTTATAGTTAGCTCTACTAACTATCACGGCCGAATTTCTCAGGTTTTATATGAGTGAAATGTCCAACTAACTATAACGTCCCTAAAACTTGTGTTTTTTTCTGTGTATATATATATATATATATATATTAATTAGAAATAGAGTACCATTGCACAATGGACAGTGCAAACAATTCAGACATGGTTCGAGAAGGCAGAAGTGACACTAGAGTAGAGAAACTAACGGCGCACACTATAAGAAAGATGGGAGCAGCCCATGGTTTTCTGGCAAATGTGTCCGCCAACCACATATGTATGGAAGCTACCTTGTCGTTCGAACACACCTTCACAAAACATTATTCTGTAGGCATACAAGGCAACAGAAAAGCACAGTTTTAGCACTTCTTCTCTTGTCTGTTCGAAAGCAGCAATTATTATCTACCCTGCCTCCATAAGAAGACAAATGCCGCTACAAAATCAATGCACAGCATGTGAATCCAGAAAAGATTAACACTGCTAAATGAAATAGTTAGCTGTTGGACTCGTTTTGAAGCTTAAAGAATTTTCTGAATCCACATGTGACCCCCCCACCTTCCCAGAAATGAAGGATAGTGACATGAGAACCATGGAGGAAGAAACACACTAGTAACAAAGTTTAAAGAATTGCGCCCAGGGGATAAAAGAATCTGAAGATGGCGACCAGGCACAGGAACCCTTTGAGGCACACGTCTGATGTCTCAGTGGGACGTACAAATGCCGCCGGGCGGTGGTTGGGGACGATGCCCACCACAATACAGAGAAAGGAAACACTATTTGGGACCTAATCACTATGGGGCTAAATAAATATTCAGCATGGGGATCCCAAAAATTGTTCAATTTGCAAATGACTCCTGCAAGTAAATAGCCAATTCGATATTACGGACAAAGAGACCCAAACTTTATTATGTGATGTGAATTTGTGCAAGGAGGAGAGCAGGAAGGCGACATGTGTCTTGGTCCCCATGTCCTGCTCCAGTGACTGACTGTGAAAAGAATGCAGGTGATGCTGAAATCTAGGCGAGGATGTGGCCTAACGGCTAGAGTGGTAGACCTCGAATCAGGGTAATAGGGTTCCAGTCTAGGTAGGATGCTCAACATCCTGTGGTTCTGGGCAAATCACCTTATCCCCGTGTCTAACAAAATATGCCTCTGTAACGCAACTGGTGCTGTGTGTATAGTGCTCTGTTACCTGCGGGCCGAGTTTGCGCTATGTAAAACTCTCAACAAAGAAAAAAAAGAGGGGACAGAGGTCAAGGGCCACTTCGCCTGATACAGTAACTGACTGTGAAATTAATGGATATTGCGGGCCAGCAGCTTATGTGACTTAGTGTGATATGAATTGATGTAAGGAGAAAAGCAGGAGTCTGCACAGATGTCCACGGAGTCACTGCCTGCGCCAGTGACTCACTTTAACATTAATACATAAGGGCCACTTCTCCTGATACAGTAACTGACTGTGAAATGAATGGATATTGCGGGCCAGCAGCTTATGTGACTTAGTGTGATATGAATTGATGTAAGGAGAAAAGCAGGAGTCTGCACAGATGTCCACGGAGTCGCTGCCATAGAGCCAGTCCCTTTCCACTAGCAAGGGACAGGAGTATACTCCCTATACTTCCTTATTCCCAAAAAGGATGGTTCCCTCAGACCAATATTGGACCTCAGACCCCTAAATCAATACATACTGTCGGAGCACTCCCATATGATCACACTACAGCAAGTGCTCCCGTTGCTACAACAGGGAGACTTCCTAGCAACACTGGACCTCAAGTATGCGTACTTCCACATACCCGTCCATCCAGCCCACAGAAAATACCTCAGGTTCACAATAGAAGGGCAGCACTACCAATTCAAGGTTTTGCCCTTCTGGGTTACCACGGCTCCAAGAGTCTTTACAAAATGCTTAGTGACAGTAGCAGCGCATCTCAGGAGGCAACACGTCCATGTGTACCCTTATCTGGACGATTGGCTAATACAAGCAAAATCGTACCAAGAGTGTGCAGCACACACGCCCCACACTATCCAGTTGCTACACAGCCTAGGCTTTTCAATCAACTACACAAAATCGCATCTGCAACCTTCCCACATGCAGCAATACCTGGGAGCCACTATAAACACCTCAGTGGCAAAGGCGTACCCAAACACAGCAAGGATAGCCAGCATGCAGATACTCATCCGCAAATTCCTGCCACAGCACTCCCTGCCAGCCCAAGTTTTCATGCAGCTCATAGGCATGATGGCCTCCTGCATATTCATTGTCCCCCATGCCAGACTTCAAATGCGCCCGTTACAGGAATGCCTAGCACGGCAATGGAACCATGCTCGTGGACACCTAAAAGACCTAGTGTTGGTGGACAGTCGCACACACAAATCTCTGCAGTGGTGGAACCCACAAAACCTTTCACAAGGGCGACTGTTCCAAGAGCCGGTTCCACAACTAGTACTAACAGCGGACGCATCACTGACAGGCTGGGGAGCCCATCTCCTTCAGTACACAGTACAAGGGCTCTGGACAAACAAACAAAGAAGGCTGCATATCAATCAACTAGAGTTGCTAGCGATCTTCCTAGCCCTAAAAGCCTTTCAAAAATACGTGTACAACAAGACGGTGTTGATCCGGACGGACAACATGACGGCAATGTACTATATCCAGAAACAGGGAGGAACACACTCTCCACAGCTGTCTGATCTGGCGCAGAGCATATGGAAGTGGGCAATTACAAAGAACATCTTTCTCCTAGCAGAACACCTCCCAGGGAAGGACAATCAGATTGCCGACCTGCTCAGCAGGCACAGCCAACAAATACAAGAATGGGAGATTCACCCCCAAGTTCTCCAACCATTCTTCGAGGAATGGCGTCACCCAGAGGTAGACCTGTTTGCCACAAAAGAAAACTCCAAATGCCAGTACTTTGCCGCCAGTTTCCCACATCCGTTGTCACTGGGCAATGCGATATGGATGAACTGTTCAGGCAGATTTGCATACGCTTTTTCCCCAGCACCGTTGATCCCGCTGGTGGCACGCAAACTGCGCCAACACTCACTCACCCTAATCCTGGTTGCTGCCACATGGGCGAGATGGTACACAACGTTCCTAGAACTGTCAGTAGTTCCTCATCAAAAACTATGCCTTGCACCACATCTTCTAACTCAGAACCATGGAGAAATAAGACACCCAGATCCCAATCAAATGAACCTAGCGATCTAGCTCCTGAGGTCTTAGAGTTCGGTTACCTTAACTTGTACCCAGACTGCATGAACATCATTAGGGAGGCAAGGAAACCACCCACACAAGCGTGCTATGCAGCAAAATGGAAAAGATTTGTTAGTTCGAGGCATGTGGGCTGCTGAATTCATATCTGTGCATAGATCTCCGCCTAGTGTTGGGTCCGGATGATTGCACATTGTTGTCCTGGAAGAGTCTTCGAAGTATCACGAGATAGGTGGCTCCTCCCCTGGACTACAGTGCGCATGGGCATCCTCTCCATCCTCAGATTGTTTTTTTCCGCCATTGGGTTCGGATGTATACTTGTTAACTCAAGTTCGGAATCAATAGAAAACTTTAATTGGCCAAACGGCCTATAGGTATCGTCGGTATTGTCTTTGCGATCAGTGCCGAGTACTCGTTCCAGCTCGATTTCCAGCCGGACGTCGTGTACAAGCCGCGTGGCTATTCAACTCCAAAGGCCCGGTCAACGCCAAAGGCCTTATCGACGCACGAACATGGAACGGAGCCCATTCAAGAGATGTCCCGTTTGTAACTCCAAGTATCCTCACATCGACGTCCACCCGGTGTGCAACAAGTGCCTGTCTCCGGATCACGATGAAGCCAGCTGTATGGCTTGTTCTCGGTTCCGGTCCAAGAAAACACTTCGCCTTCGACGCGCAGCGCGGAAGGAAGCCCAGCACACAGCGCCTGACCCGGTGAACATCTTCGATGCTGAGGACGATGAAGGGGTCGAGCAGGAAGCTCATGAGATCCAGTCGGATCCTGCGTCAGAGGTTGACTCCAGTTATGATGCGGAAAATGACGACGTCGTCAACGAGGTAGGAGACGACGATGAGGCCTTTGGTGCCGGAGAAGATAGCTCCAGCGAGGAGCAAGGTCCGCACGCTGGTATGGGGGCCGACACTAACACACTCAATAAGGCTCAGGTCGAGGGATCGCCACAAGGCCTTACCCAAGATCCAACGCATAGTTCTACAGCCTTGCTTCAAGGCCCGGCTACAGACATTACTAAAGAGCCATCGGTTGACCGATTACAATCGAAACTAAAAACATCGGTGGCCACAAAACCGAAAGCACCAGATACTAAAGCGAAAGTAACAGTTACTTTGGTCGGTTCGAAGGCTTCCGGACCGTCGGCTCAGACGAAAGTAAAAGGTGCAATCGACCCAGAGAGGTCGCTAAAGGGTGTCGAGCCGAAATCCGGGGCACCGAAGAAACAGGTCAAGGACATCGCCCCAAAAAAGTCGGCGCCGAAGACCGTAAACACAAATAAAGGACTCGAAGCGCAGGACGCTACCGATCCTAAGCGTCCACTCGACAAAGCAAAAGTCAGCAAGCACCTTGAGCCCAAAACACACAGTGGCTCTAAAGCTCCCGTCGAGTCGACACAACCATCCGCCTCTTTCTCCAAGCAAGTGTCGGACTCGCTGCAGCGCATTAAGGAAAAGGCTATAGCTGTCGGACCGAAGCCCGCTCCGCCCCCAAAGACAGTCGGTAAAACTCCGAAAGCGTCGGCACCGATAAAGTTTATACTGCCGCCGCCAGTGACACCTAAGGCGTTCGCCCCACACACGGCCATTGAAGCGGCCAAGAAGGTGTCCATGGGGCAGAAGCCTACATCTACTGAAGAGGCCACGAAGCATCGACAGCCTCTCCAGGAAGAACAACCGAGGCAATTCATCGACGCCGAAACTGGGAGACTTTCCATTTACAAGCGAAAGATCATCCCAGAACAGCCAATGGAGTCTTATAAAATTCCATTAAAGAAAAAAAGAGATTCAGCAACATCACCCCTTCTTTCTGAACCTCTGCAAACATATGGACATGACTTTGCTCCTTCTTCACCCACACATTCGAATGTGGATGTAGGGGATGCTTACGATGAGGAATACGGTTATCCTGTCGACACTGATCCAGAAGACAACACTGACCAGTGGACAGACGCTGTTGACCCAGGGGAACTACAAAGTGCCCCTGACAGCAATGTCTATGCTGTTAAACCATCACCTACAGAAGACACGGCTGCGTTCAACGCACTTATTGAGAGGGCAGCAAAAAATCATGATGTCCAACTCCATGCTGACCCTATCGAAGTGGACTTTTTATTTGACACCTTCTCAGCCTCAGAAAAAACTGTCAAAACGCTACCCATGCTAAAAGGTGTCCTAAAACACGCTGGGGACATCTTTAAGGAGACCACAACGGCCAGAGTGGTAAACCCCAGGATTGAAAAGAAATACAAACCAGCACCTGGAGACCCTACCTATATCAAGGGATAGTTACCATTGGACTCGCTAGTTGTTTCCATTGCTCGTAAAAGAGCGGACTCGCAAACCACGGGTGATGCTCCTCCCCCTGACAAGGAATCAAAAGTGCTAGAAGCCTCAGGGAAAAGGGTGGCGGCTCAAGCGGCCAATGTCTGGCGAATCTCCAACACACAGGCACTCTTAGCCAGATACGACAGGGCTCATTATGATACACTTGAAACCCTGTTACAACACTTGCCAGATGAGTACAAGGAGGCGGCAGAAATGCTATTTCAAGAAGGAAAACTTATTTCGAACGCATCTATTAAGTGTGGACTAGACGCAGCAGACACTGCAGCCAGGGCGATTAATACAAGCGTTATGTTACGTAGACACGCCTGGCTGAGAATCTCAGGCTTCAAGCCTGAGATACAAACCACCATACTCAACCAGCCAGTTAACCCTGATTACTTATTTGGCCCAGAAGTGGACACCACCTTGGAAAAAATAAAAAAGGACACAGAGACTGCGAAGTCTATGGGGGCTCTACAGTCCCAGCAGTTCAGGGGTGGTTCTTTTCGTCGCTCCAGCAATAGAGGAGCTTCCAGAGGCCAAGTGTCCCAGCAGACACAATATAGTAAAGGAGGCACGCAGACCACCTACACCAAGAACAATAGGGGTGGCTATCGTGGAAACAGCACCAAGGGCAGGGGGTCTTGAAAGAACAACTCCCGATCCTCCGCCACCAACAAGCAGTGACGTCTTGTCACTACCCCCGACCATATAACACCGGTCGGGGGAGACTACAACAGTTCCTGCCAGTCTGGAAAACCATCACCACAGACAGGTGGGTAAGGCAGCTTATCCAGTATGGTTATTGTCTGGAGTTAACATCCACTCCACCCAACATACCCCCAAGACACCGTCCTATGTCCGCAGAGCATATACAGTTATTACAGCAAGAGGTAGTCAGCATGCTGCAAAAAGGAGCCATAGAGCTCGTGCCTGTGGAACAAAAGGGTACAGGGGTGTACTCGCTGTACTTCTTAATCCCAAAAAAGGACGGCTCCCTCAGACCCATACTGGACCTCAGGCCCCTAAACCAGTACATCCTGTCAGAACATTTTCACATGCTCACGTTACAGCAGGTTCTACCGTTACTCAGTCAGGGAGATTTCCTCGCAACACTAGATCTAAAGGATGCATATTTCCATATACCGGTACACCCGTCACACAGAAAATATTTCAGATTTACCATTCAGGATCAACATTATCAGTTCAAAGTCCTCCCTTTCGGAGTGACTACAGCAACCAGGGTGTTTACCAAGTGCCTAGCGACAGTGGCTGCACACCTACGGAGACAAAATATCCACGTCTACCCTTATCTGGACGACTGGCTTATCCAAGCAAAGTCGGCCCAGCAATGTGCCGCCCACATGTCCCACACCATTCACCTACTTCACAATCTGGGGTTTTCACTGAATTATCCGAAGTCCCACCTTCAGCCCGCCCACGTACAGCAGTACTTGGGCGCAACAATAGACACTCTGGCAGCCACAGCACAGCCAAATTCAGTGAGGATCAACAGCATTCAATTGCTGATACAGAAATTCAGACCACAACACTCGCTTCCAGCACAAGTGTTCATGCAGTTGATAGGCATGATGGCCTCCTGCATCTTCATAGTCCCGCACACGAGACTACACATGCGTCCGCTTCAGGAGTGCTTAGCACGTCAGTGGAACCAGGCTCACGGACAATTGAAAGACCTAGTGTTGGTGACCGGTCGCGCATACAGCTCTCTGCATTGGTGGAACCCACAAAACCTTTGCAAGAGCCGACCGTTCCAAGAGCCTGTACCACAGATAATACTGACAACGGACGCATCTCTCCAGGGATGGGGAGCTCGAGTACTCCACTACACAGTGCAGGGACTATGGACAGTACAGCAGAAAAAGATGCACATCAACCTTCTAGAACTGATGGCAATCTTCATGGCACTAAAAGCATTCAAAGTACATTTGTGCAACAAAGTAGTGTTGATCCGGACGGACAACATGACTGCCATGCACTACATACAGAAGCAGGGAGGTACACACTCTCCACAGTTGTCTCATCTAGCTCAGAGCATGTGGAAGTGGGCCATTCAGAGAAACATCTTCCTCATGGCAGAACACCTCCCAGGCAAGGACAATCAGATGGCGGACCTGCTCAGCAGGCACAGCCACCAAATACACGAGTGGGAGATACATCCATCAGTACTCCAACCGTACTTCCAGCAGTGGGGTCATCCAAAGATAGACCTATTCGCCACAAGGGAAAACGCAAAATGCCAAAGCTTTGCCGCCAGGTTCCCACACCCACAGTTGCAGGGAAATGCGATATGGATGAACTGGTCACGCATATTTGTGTACGCTTTTCCCCCAGCACCGCTAATACCGCTAGTGGCACGCAAACTAAGGCAACACTCGATGACTCATCCTGGTTGCTCCAACGTGGGCACGCCAACCATGGTACACCACGTTTCTAGAACTCACCGTGGTACCGCATCAAAGGCTGCAACTCACACCCAGACTCTTGACGCAGAACCATGGCGACATTCAGCATCCAGATCCGCAACAGCTCAACCTGGCGATCTGGCTCCTGAGGTCTTAGAATTCGGCTACCTCAACCTGCCTCCCGACTGTATGGATATCATAAAGGAGGCGAGGAGGCCCACAACTAGAGTATGTTATGCGGCCAAATGGAAGCGATTCGTCATTTATTGTGCCAATAATGACATTAATCCGCTGGATGCATCTACTCAAAACATCATCTGTTATCTATTACATCTATACAAATGCAATCTAGCCTACGCTTCCATACGTATACATTTATCCGCAATAGCAGCTTATCTACAAAACAGGAGGCATCTCTCACTTTTCAGAGTGCCTGCCATCAAAGCTTTTCTGGAAGGACTCAAACGAGTTATTCCTCCCAGACGCCCACCAGCACACCTGTATGGAACCTAAATGTGGTCCTTACCAGACTGATGGGTCCACCTTTTGAGCCTCTCCACTCATGCGAGATACAATTCTTAACGTGGAAAGTGGTTTTCCTAATAGCAATCACATCGCTACGACGAGTTAGTGAACTTCAAGCACTAACTATCCAAGATCCGTTCATACAGATTCACTCCAACAGGGTGGTGCTACGCACTAACCCTAAGTTTCTACCTAAGGTGGTTTCACAGTTCCATATGAATCAAACTATAGAACTGCCAGTGTTCTTCCAGAATCCAGATTCAGTGGCAGAAAGAATGCTCCACACACTAGATGTCAAAAGAGCTCTCATGTACTACATAGATAGAACAAAAGATTTCAGGAAGACAAAACAACTGTTTGTTGCCTTTTCACCACAACACAAAGGCAACCCCATTTCAAAAGCAGGTATAGCCAGATGGATCGTTAAGTGCATAGAGATTTGCTATCAAAAGGCTAAGCGCACATTAACAATTCCCCCAAGAGCCCACTCAACACGAAAGTTAGGGGCATCCATGGCTTTCCTGGGAAACATTCCCTTAGAGGAAATCTGTAAAGCAGCCACATGGTCTACCATACACACATTTACCAAACACTACTGCGTAGATGTGCATTCCAAACAGCAGGCAGCTGTAGGACAGGCTGTTCTAAAAATACTTTTTCAGACTGCTGCAGCTGGGACAGGCAGCCACCGCTAATGGAGGTACTGCTATGTATTCTATGCACAGATATGAATTCAGCAGCCCACATGCCTCAAACCGAATATGCTACTTACCAGTATGCATCTGTTCTTGGCATGTAGGGCTGCTGACATTCATATCGCCCGCACTCCTCCCCGGCGCCTGTAGCGGCTGCAGCACTCGGAATTACTCCTAGCATGGTCATCACTTACTGTACTACACTCCATCTCTGCCACAATGGCGAAAAACAATCTGAGGATGGAGAGGATGCCCATGCGCACTGTAGTCCAGGGGAGGAGCCACCTATCTCGTGATACTTCGAAGACTCTTCCAGGACAACAATGTGCAATCATCCGGACCCAACACTAGGCGGCGATCTATGCACAGATATGAATGTCAGCAGCCCTACATGCCAAGAACAGATGCATACTGGTAAGTAGCATATTCGTTTACTGCAACAATAACCAAATCAACCCATTAGACGCTTCCATTCAGAACATTATATGCTACCTGCTGCACTTACAAAGATGTAACTTAGCATACTCTTCCATTCGACTACACCTCGCTGCTATAGCAGCATACCTTCAGAACAGGCAACACCTTTCGCTGTTCAGGGTACCAGCAATTAAAGCATTTATGGAGACCTTAAAAAGAGTGATCCCTCCAAGACAACCTCCTTCCCCAGTCTGGAATATAAATATAGTGCTTACCAGACTCATGGGACCTCCTTTCGAACCTCTACACTCATGCGATTTGCAATTCCTAACGTGGAAGGTCGCATTCTTAGTTGCCATCACCTCACTCAGAAGAGTGAGCGAATTGCAAGCACTGACAATTCAAGAACCCTTCATGCAGGTACATGCTAACAGGGTAGTTCTTCGAACAAACCCTAAATTCATGCCTAAAGTCGTATACAACTTCCATATTAATCAAGCAATTGAACTGCCAGTATTCTTTCAGAATCCACAATCAGTAGCTGAAAGAGCCCTGCACACACTAGACGTTCGGAGAGCTCTACTATACTATGTGGACAGAACTAAATCCTTTAGGAAACCAAAGCAACTGTGTGTTGCTTTTGCACCACAGCACAAGGGAAATCCTATTTCAAAGTCAGGAATAGCCAGATGGATAGTTAAATGCATTCAAATATGTTATTTAAAAGCTAAACACACTTTAACAGTCCCCCCTAGAGCACACTCTACACGGAAAATGGGGGCATCCATGGCTTTCCTAGGAAATATTCCCCTCGAAGACATCTGTAAGGCAGCCACATGGTCCACCATACACACTTTCACTAAACACTACTGTGTAGACGGTCAAGCAAAACAGCAAGCTGCTGTAGGCCAGGCTGTCCTCAAAACTCTTTTCCAAACTGCTGCAGCTGGCACAGGTGGCCACCGCTAGAGGAGATACTGCTATTCAGTCTATGCACAGATATGAATTCAGCAGCCCACATGCCTCGAACGGAATATGCTACTTACCAGTATGCATCTGTTCTTGGCATGTAGGGCTGCTGACATTCATATCGCCCGCCCTCCTCCACGGCGCCTGTCGCAGCTGCAGCATTATCTCTAGCATGGACATCTCTTACTTTCCTATTTCTACCTCTGCCACAATGGCGAAAAACAATCTGAGCATGGAAAGGATGCCCATGCACACTGTAGTCCAGGGGAGGAGTCACCTATCTCGTGATACTTCGAAGACTCTTCCAGGACAACAAAGTGCAATCATCCAGACCCAACACTAGGCGGTGATCTATGCACAGATATGAATGTCAGCAGCCCTACATGCCAAGAACAGATGCATACTGGTAAGTAGCATATTCCTTTCCCTTTCTGTGATTACTGTCTTTGCCTGTGGTTGTTACAGTCTAAAATGTAATTTTAACCCGCCTGTGATTGCATATTTTATCACCTGTTTTGTGTTTTAAACCTGTGGTTTTCCCTGCCCATGATTGCTTCCATTTAACGTGTTGAATTGTGGGATTTGCAGTCCAAACACTGCAGTTTATCCCTCTCATTCCTGGTGACAATTCAGTTTTCCTTCCAAATTTCTCCTTTGCTCTGTGCTAAGACCTGCATGTTAAACAGTGACCCCTCTGACCCCCCCCCCCTCCCCCATCCCCCCTCCCCCTGTGTACTTTGTTTTTTGGCCAGGAGAGGGAGTAAAGTTTTATTCAAACAGTATTGTTAGATTTCAAGTTAGTGAGGCCTTTCCCTGCAGAAGTCCAAAGTGTGGATTGAACCTGTCTGTCTCGTAGGAGGTTCTGAACAGGAGAAGCAGCTTCCAACTCCCTGGCCAGCAACCCTTGTCTGAGGTCGCTAGGATCATATATGGTCTGCTAGTGGTTGATACATGTGTACACTGATTGCTGGTTGCATCTGGTGTTTCCATTGAATTAGGGTTAGTGTCCTCATTGGTTGGGTACTTGAGGGTTCTGATTGGTTTCTGGGTCTGTGATTCAATCAATGCCGGATTGGAACTAGGGCTAGGGTTAGGATTTCTATTGGAAGTAGGGACTAGGGCTTCCTATGTTATTGGTTGTTGGGAATAGGGTGGCACTAGGGCTAGGGTTAGACCTTTAATTGGTAGTAGCGATTAGGGCTTCTGGTGTGATTGGTTGCTGGACTAGTTGTGGGACTAAGAGTAGGGTTAGGCTTTCTATTGGAAGTAGGGACTAGGGCTTCTTGTGCGATTGGTTATTTGGACTTGGGTTGGGACTACCGGTAGGACTAGGGCCTCTATTGGACGAAGAGATCGGGGTTTTTGAACTGATTGGGTGCTTGGACTAGGGATAAGATTGGCTGTAATGTCCTGACTCCTTCCTATTGGTTCTAGATTTTAGGGTTAGTGTTGTGATTGGATAGTGTTAGGGCTAGGATCCTCATTGGCTGAAGGGGTCACTTGATTACTAGGGCTATAAAAGGCAAGGGTTAGGGCGTCTCTGCCCGGGCGTCGAGGCTAAGGGCAGAGAGGACAAGGGCAGTTGCCTGTTTGAGACTGACCAGAGCCAGAAATGCTGCCAAATATACTTACCCCCTTTATGTACATATATACTTTCAATGCACTTATGGATCTATACATTTATCACTTTCTTCTAATTTAGCATTTCCAATGCACTACCCTATTCCTCAGCCTATACTTCTCTCAATATATCTTCTAGCCCAACCTTCTGACTCACCTCAAACATCTTTCTACTACTCTTTCCAATGCACTACCCTATCTCTCATCCTATACATCTATCAATAGATCCTCTACATCTACTCTCATTTATCCCACACCCCATACCACTACTATGATACCCAAAATAACCTTTTCTAGACTGTCTCCTACTGTACCCCTCCTTGCTTCATCTGACACCTATTTTACTATGACAATCCCCTAAAACAAACCTTTCTAAACTCTTCCCTCTGACTCCTCCCCTCCAGAACTCCTTTTTACTCATCCAAAAGCCTCCTCCTACTGCTAATAACAAAAACAAAACAAACAAAAATCTTTCACTCGTTTATCCCTCCACTATCCATTTCAATCAAAATTAACAGACTAACATGTTCACTTCTCAAATTCCATATTCAACTATACTAATTCACCACTAATCCTTTATGGGTTCCGGAGTGGCAAGCTACTCGCCAGAAAAGCACTTCAACACCCATCAAGGGTAACAAGTGCTACATGAGTGCAAACCTTTCTTCCACTTTTATCCCTCCGCTATCCTTCTCCCTCCAAATAACTGACTAATATCCACCACTGAAATTACTTCATATTTCACCATATTAATTCACCACTAATCCTTTATGGGCTTTCTGAATAGCGTGCATCAACACCCCATCAGGGGTATCAAGCGCTACATAAATACAAACCTTTTTCCTCCTCTATCCTTCTGCTATAATTCCAAATCCAAATAAATGACTAACCTATCCACCACTTAAAATGTACTTGCATGTTTCACTATACTAATTCAACACTAATCCTCTATGGGTCCCGGAGCAGTGTGCTACTCGCCGAAAAAGCTCTTCGACGCCTCGTCAGGGTTAGTAAGCGCTATATAAATGCAATTACAATACAATACAATACCATTTCATCCCACCTCTACTTCCTGCCACATAGTGGCTTTCAGAGGGGAGCATTTCATCTTAATGCAAGAGGTGCAGGCTTTGTTGGCCAAAGGAGCCATCAACAGGGTGCCGGCTTCAGACGTAGGGACAGGTTGCTACTTACTTGTGTTAAAGTAGGACATAGGCCTTCGTTCTTTTGTGGATTTTTGCCTTCTGAATGCCTTCCTTCCGCAGGAACAATTAAAAAGGAACATTTTGGCCCAAGTTCTGTCAGCCATGGATCTGGGTAACTGGATGTTTGCTTTGGACCTGCAGGATGTACACTCTTATGTGCCAGTCCAAATTTTTCCACAAGTGAACCAATGCAGCCTTATTGAAAACAAGGCTAAACAATGCTTTAATAAATTGCATATGCATCAATAGACGTATACTCTGTTTTTAATTCTATTATATACACTTATAGAAAGAACAAAGACGCTCATACTCTTTATTGAATTGCAGAAGCTGCAATGCAATAGAGTAGGCACTGTTAGCCCATAGGCTGCATTGGAATAAGCACATAGCATAGAAAATGAAGAACTGGCACCATGCCTTTTAAGGCTACTATGACCCCTAGCTTGCCATCATGCCTCAGGGATGACAGTTAGGTCAGTTGTTCTTTCCGGCTCCTTCAGTCAGGACCCTGGAGTTTCAGCACTTACTTTTTTGGCTTTTTGTCAAAAATATTTCGCTTAAAACCTTCTTAGTTTCTTTTTACTCGACGTTTTACACTTTTTGGAGTGAGGAGCTACCAGTTTCTGTCAGAAAGTTTCATTTTTTCTGTCAAAAAATGCCTTCTCTGTTTGATCCTTGGATTTCATGTGGCAAAAAGGCAGCTAAAACAGAGACCCATTCTGTCTGTTTTCTTTGTCTCCCTGAGACACATGCTCCTGAGACCTGCCAGCATTGTAAAACTCTTTCCCTTCCAGGGGATCCTTATCAATAGTCATAAGCACTGAATATTCCCGCCCATGTACGGGGACCCCGGAAATAATTAAAAATATATATGAAAAAAATATCTATCTATCTATCTATCTATCTATCTATCTATCTATCTATCTATCTATCTATCTATCTATCTATCTATCTATATCCACCACCACACTTAGACTGTCAAGTAAGCAACAAGGCACGGCAATCCATGGTTCTCAATTCAGATCTATTACGGGCACAAAAAGACACATTTCGAGCTCACCAGCTCTTGGTCACATGACCTTCACCACACATTTTTTATAACTGCAGCGAGCGTCCCACACGATGCAAACATAAAAAAAGACTGTTTATACCCAATTTCCCAATTCCAAAAGGTGTTAAACATGTACATAACACATTTATAAAAAACAAAAATATAATGCATATACATTTGATGTAAATTTGACTGAATTTTCATGATAAAAATGTCTTCATTATCAGACGGATTTAAATTCGAAGGACCGCTATTTCAGATATATTGGGTTGAAGAACCATGCTTCATATATCACCTATCAATTCATTATGGGTATAGTACCCCTTATTTATATATGTGTGTGTATGTATGTATATATATATATATATATATATATATATATATATATATAATATGAAAAAAGAATCCCCAATCGTTTCAGATTAAGGAACAGGCACTCTTCATCGTGGGGGTTCTCTCGTTTATTGTGCAAGTTACATCAGACCCATGGACATAGCAGGGACGCGTTTCGGCAGTAAAGCTGCCTTTATTAACCTGAAATGCGCCATATTGGTGCTCATTTTTAAAAGAAACATTCATTGACATTGAAGATGCACTACACTTTTTCATGTTTGGGTGAACGGAAACATGGGGGCTAATAACCACGCATAAATTCGGCAAAATCACGATTGCTTAACAAACTGCAACAGTGTAAATCCTTCAGTTTTTAAACCACTTTCAAAGTAATTTACATCCCTTGCTGCTCCGTGTTACTGCCCTCTAGTTCATTTCATTAAAGAAAGGTTCCCATCATGCCACATTCCGTTTTCCATAAAACCCGGACTGGATTTCATCATGTCCTTAACTGTAAACCAAAGCATCTGCAAAGTGTCTTTTTAAAATTCCAAAAAACGCATTATTTCAAGTTCATGATAATTTTACTTTAAGCATTGTTACCAACTTTGTTAGAAATGTCACTTAAAAGAAGCACTCGTTTCCAAGGGCAATCTGTTCTTTGATTGAAGACAGATTCCTTAATTTCGTACCATTGTTCCAAAAATAAAAGGAGACTCACAGTGGTAACTGCTCAAAGTTTCAACTCCTTGGGTCCAGTGAAACCAGTTCCGATAAGCAGCAGTACGAACCCACGAGATCATGTCATGAATGATGTAATATGTGACATCAGCAGCAGTGGGTTGCGGGCGCGCGAATTTTAGTTAGTACAACCAACTATAACGGAGGAATTTCAATGGTTTTGTACGAGTGAAATGTCCAACTAACTATAACACCCCTATAACCTATAGTTTTTTCAGTGAATTTCTTAGGTTTTTTTAAATGCTAATTCCTAACTATAACATGTCTGAAACCTATGGTTTTTTCAGTGAATTTTAAAGGTTTTTTAAATGCTAATTCCTAACTATAAGATGTCTGAAACCTATGGTTCGAAGCATATGAGCTGCAGATTGTACACCTCAACATTAGACCGCCACCTGGTGTTGGGCTCGAATGATTGCAGGTTGTTGTTGTCTTGGAAGAAATCTTTGTAGTCATGAGATAGGTGACTCCTCCCTTGGACAACAGTGCGCATGGGCATCGACTCCATCCTTAGATTGTTTTTTTCCGCCACTGGGTTCGGATGAAAGTTTCTCCGCTCCGGCCAGAAAAAGTTTTTTTCAGCAACTTCAAAGCGCAGAACTTCCACAAACTTCAAGAAACTACCTTCGACATCGAAGACAAGGCTTTCGACGACATAACTTCCATTCTAGTAATTGAAGAGGCCGTTAGGCCTATCGACGCCGTGCGGCCTACACCGCATGGAAAGAACTCCGTTCAAGAAATGCCAGGCAAAATTCCCACATAGCGATCACCACGAGGTCTGCAACCTCTGTCTATCGCTGGAACACGACGAGTCGACCTGCACAGCTTGTGCGTCCTTCCGATCGAAGAAAACAATCCGGGATCGGAGTTCCCGTCGACACGAGATGAGGAGATCAGCCCCAGCACCGGAGGATATCTTCGACGAAGAGGTTCCCCTCGTTCTTGAAGAGGACTCTCCTGATCGTATCAGAGGCAGACGACTCAGATGACTCCATTTCATCGGGTCAGCGCGTGAGTACTACTGCCCCTGCACCACACACTCTGCCCAAACCGAAGGCTAAGGTCAGCACTCTGCCCAAAGGGCCCAGTCGAGACCGAAAATCTACTTTGACATCGCCATTGAGCTCGGCTCCGAAGAAACCAACAAAGCCTTATAGTGCCTCGACACCGAGTAAAATTCTCCCGTCGGTACCGAAGCCAAAAATTGTACCGGTACTGTAACCGAAAGAAGCATCGGCTCCGAAGCCGTCCACTTCTACATCGGCGCCGAAAACAAAAAAGCCTGATTCAGAGGTACCCAAATCCTCGAACACGCCTATGAAGCCGAAAACAACTCCTTCGGCACCAAAGACTATGCCACGGGACGTTACAACACCTCCCAATGCTAAAGAAAGACCACAACCTCCATCGGAGCTGAACAAATCTAAGCCCAGAAAGGTTGTAGAAGAAGAGGAACTTTTTACACCAGATCCTCAACAAAAGAAAATCTATATAGACCCAAGGACAGGACGTGTGGGTACTACACCTCAAAAGAAGAGACCAGCAGATACATCACCCACACCTGTGGTGCCTGCAAAGAAGAAGGACTGTGCAACATCTCCTATGCACCCTTCCTCTCCTATACCTCTTCTTCCTCCTTCTCCTGTACCTCCTCACACATCACCTCAGATATCTCCTACACATTCTCCAGTATCATAGTATCATCACATTCCTCACCGCAAAATGATGATGAATACAATTTAGAGGGAGGGGACAATGAGGAAGAGCCTAGATCACATCACACAGATGAAGAGTTGTGGGATTTTTCAAACCCCAAAGAGGTACCTATATATGATACACAGGGTATGCAGGACATTCCAGAACCGCACTCATACCCATCAAAGCCTTCCCCTCCAGAAGACCCAACCAGTTTTAGTCATCTGCTAAACAGAGCTGATGTTTACCATGGAGTCCCTATGCATTCTGATGATATTGAGGAGTATTTTCTCTTAGATACTTTTGAGCACTCTGAGGACTGCTCAAATTCTTCCAATGATTAGGGGAGTAGTCAAGCATGCTCCAGAAGTATTTAAAGATCCTGTATGCACGAGAATACTAAACCCTAGAATTGAAAAGAAATATAGATCAGCACCCACAGACCCAGTCTATATTAAAGGACACCTACCACTAGATTCATTAGTGGTGTTCAATGCTAGGAAAAAGGCAAATTCTCAAACATCAGGAGAAGAGCCCCCACCTGATAAAGAATCAAAGGTAATTGATGAGGGAAAAGAGTAGCTGCACAAGCAGCAAACATGTGGCGTATAGCAAATACACAAGCCCTCTTTTCTCGTTATGATAGGGCTCATTATGATCAATTAGAGAAATTACTTCAACACCTACCAGATCAGTACAAAGATCAAGCAACTGACCTTATGCAAGAAGGCAAGCTAATATCTAATGCCTCAATACAATGTGCACTAGATGCCGCTGACACAGCATCTAGAGCCATAAACACCAGTGTTATACTTAGGAGGCATGCGTGGCTACGCATTTCAGGGTTTAAACAAGAGGTACAAACTACCATTTTAAACCAGCCTTTCAATCAAAACCAATTATTTGGTCCTGAGGTAAACAACATACTAGAAAAGATGAAAAAAGACACTGACACGGCTAAGTCTATGGGAGCTTTACAGTTTACACCAAATAGAGGCTCCTTTCGTCGCTCCTCCTACAGAGGATGCTCCAAGCAGACTGGAGCAGACACTACATCATCTTTTAAGTCACAAACCTCCTCCAATAAAGGATACTTTAGAGGAGGATATAGAGGAAACAATAACAAAGGAAGAGGTTGCGGTAACAATAACAATTGATCCTCTTCCACCACCAAGCAATGACTTCCCTCTGCTCCCCCCACAGCATACCACTCCTGTAAGGGGCAGGAAAACACAGTTTCTGCCTGTCTGGAACTCCATTACAACAGACAAGTGGGTGAGACAGATTATCCAACATGGTTACTGCCTAGAACTTACAGCAACACCTCCAAACATACCTCAGAGACAGCGTCCAATGTCTACAGACCATCTAACTCTGCTTCGACAAGAAGTGTTATCAATTCTACAGAAGGGTGCTATTCAAACAGGTCCTTTAGAAGAACAGGGAATGGGGGTTTGCTCGCTGTATTTTCTAATTCCCAAAAAAGACGGGACACTGAGACTAATACTCGACCTCAGGCCCCTCAATCACTACATACAATCAGATCACTTCCATATGATCACTTTACAACAGGTGCTTCCACTACTACTACAGGGCGACTTCCTTACAACACTAGATCTAAAGGACGCCTACTTACATATGCCCATACATCCTGCTCACAGAAAGTATCTAAGGTTTGTACTAGAAGGACAACATTATCAATTCAAAGTCCTTCCATTTGGGGTAACCACGGCACCAAGAGTATTCACAAAGTGCCTAGCAGTGGTAGCAGCACATCTCAGAAGACAACAGATACATGTCTTCCCTTACTTAGACGACTCGCTAATAAAAGCAAAATCTTCAATCAGTGTGTCCAGCACACACAGCAAACGATTCAAACATTGCACAACTTAGGATTCACAATAAACTACACCAAGTCGCACATACAGCCTTCGCATGTACATCAGTATCTAGGAGCTACACTAAATACGTCCACAGCTCTAGCGTATCCCAGCAGAGCCAGGATACAGAGCATTCAAGCCGTAGTCACCAAGTATCTGAAAGAGACACGTTAGTGATAGATTCCTTACCTTAGAATATCCCCAGGCGTCAGACTGGATCCAGAATTTTTTTGCGTAGCAAAACCCCTGCGCGTCGGTAGGCGTCGTCCGCAGCTCCGCGTCCGTCGTCGACGTCGTTCGCGCCGGAATGACGTCGTCGGAGTACTTAGACGCCGCCCATGCGCGCTGATGTCAGTTCTTCTTTTTTCCGCGCCAGCTAGCGCAGATCCGGAGAAGCTCTACCCCTAGTAATTTTTAAACTAAACTTTTTGATCTTTTTGATCATTTCTTTCTTTGAGTCTTCGACTCTATCGGTGCCGGTAGGGATGCCAGGGTTCAATCCCTGTTCGAAGTGCGACCGACTGATGTCGGTCACGGACCCCCATCGCCGGTGCCTGAAGTGCTTAGGCCTTGACCACGACGACCGCACCTGCTCCGACTGCCGGGCCCTGACGTCGAAGGCTAGGCGGGAGCGGTCCCGCAAGCGCTCGAGCTCCGGCAGTCGGCCCGCGCCATTCCAGGTCCCGGTCCCACGGGAGGTCGAGGGACCGGTCGCGGGGTCGGAGTCCCCGCAGCTCTGGGAGTGGACATCGGTCGTCGGGATCCAAGTCCTCAGGTAAGAGGCATGAGAGGTCAGAGAGGCATCATCGCTCCTCTGACCCACCCCGACTCTCGCACGATGCGGCCGGGGGTTCGGGCGACACTGCCCACGCGGCTCCGAGAGAGTCGCAAGCGTCGCCGCCTGCCCCACACCTTCGGGTCCCTGGGCACGGCGCGACGCCGGAGGAGGTCGAGCGGTACCTCATGGCCATGAGGTCCCTCCCTCCTCAGACGGGTCCCGCGGCGCCTTCGGGCCCAGCGGTCCCGGCTGGAGGCCCTAGCGGGTCGGGCGCTTCGGCCCCGACGCCGCCGGGTGCTTCGGGCCCGGCGCCGCCGGCGCCGCCGGCGACTTCGGGCCCGGCGCCGCAGGACCTCACCGGATCCGCTTCCGGATCCGGGTCATCGCCGGTCGACCTCACGACCTCACCGGCCCCGAGAGTGTCGCCCCCCCCGCGCCCATTGTGGACGCCGTCCCCAATCTTCCCTTCGGTCCGACTCTGGTGCCGGAACGGCGCCTTTGGGCACCGCTTCCGACGGCCTTTGGAGATTTTTATTTCCATGAGGAGGTCCAGTCTGTTGACCCTGGGTTACAGGAGACTGGTGACGGAGGTGATTGGGAGGGGTCTGAGGACCCTCTGGCACAGGAGTGCCAGTCTCAAGAGGACTGGACATATGAGCTTGGGGAGGCCAGTGGTATTGACACCTCGCCAGACACTGAATTTGTCTCCCCTCCCACCGTGGCGACGGAGGAGGGGGCTACTTACAGCGTAGTGTTGACGAGGGCAGCCAAGGCCTTAGGCCTTGAGCTCCCCGTCGCGGCCGTGAGGACTAACCTCCTCACTGAGGTTCTTAAACCGCAGGCAAGCTCCAGTGAGCCTCTGCTGCCGTTTAATGAAGCCTTATGTGACGTTCTTGTGGGCACTTGGTCCAAGCCCGCCACAGGTCCGCCTGTGGATAGGAACGTGGCCAGACGCTACCGCCCGGCTCCGGGCGACCCTTGCTTTTTGTCCTCCCATCCCACCCCGAGAGCCTGGTTATCCAGGCCTCCACTTCCCAGACCGCATTCCCGACGGCCCCGCCCAATCGGGAATCCAAGAGATATGAACAGTTCGGAAAGAAGGTGTTCTCGTCCCTGAGTTTGGGACTGCGGTCTGTCAATACCGCGTGTCTCTTGGGCCGCTACACCCACACCCTGTGGGACACGGTCGCGGACGTGCTGCCACAATGCCCGGAAGAGGTCCGGGCTAAACTCGCCCAAGCCCTTGTGGAAGGTCGAGATGCGGCGCGATACTCTATCCGGTGTGGGCTGGATACCACGGACTCACTGGGCAGGGCGATGGCAACAACGGTGGCGGTTAGACGCCAAGCCTGGTTGAGGTCCGCCAATTTTTCGCCCGATGTCCAGGCCACTCTTCTGGACATGCCGTTCGATGGCCGTCGCCTTTTTGGCGACCAGGCAGATCATGCGCTGGAGCTCTTTAAGGACTCCAGGGCTACGGCCAAGTCCTTAGGCCTTTCGGCCACGCGCCAGCAATCGGGTGCCTTTCGCTCCTTTCGTGGCCACGGAAGGGGCGTCCCCACACGTGCTGCCAGCCACGCACCGCAGAATGTCCAGCAGCGCGGTGTTGGCCGTGGAAACCGCCGTGGCGGCGGTCGGGGTCAACGGCGAGGCCAGTCCACACCTCCCTCCGCAGCACCTGCCTCAAAACCTTCCGAGTTTTCAGGCCCATGTGACGCCTGTGGGGGGCAGGGTTCGCCATCACTACTCCCACTGGCGCACTGTCACGTCGGACAGGTAGGTGCTGCAAATCGTCCGAAGGGGCTACTCCCTCCCCTTCGAGGCGACCCCTCCAGCCATGCCACCGCAATTCTACCGCGTGTCGTGGGATCACTTGCAACTTCTGCAAGAGGAAGTCACGGCCCTCTTGGCCAAGGGGGCCATCGAGCGAGTTCCTGGGCCAGAAGTAGGGTGTGGATGTTACTCCCACTACTTTCTGGTGCCCAAGAAGGGCAAGGGGGGCCTGCGCCCTATCTTGGACCTACGGAACGTCAACGGCTTCCTCTGACAAGAGAAGTTCAAGATGCTGACTTTGGCTCAGGTCTTTGCTGCCCTGGACCCCGGAGACTGGATGGTAGCGTTGGACTTGCAGGACGCTTATTTTCACATCCCCGTCCTGCCGGACCACCGGCGTTACCTGCGGTTCACGGTAGGCCACGAGCACTTTCAGTTTACCGTGCTCCCCTTCGGTCTTACCAGCGCCCCACGGGTGTTCACGAAGGTGATGGCGGTGGTCGCAGCTCATCTGCGCAGGTTGGGGGTGTCAGTCTTCCCCTACCTCGACGACTGGTTGTTGAAGGCGGGCTCGCCCCAGACAGTCGTCAGCCACCTCCAGACTACGGCCGACCTCCTGCACTTGCTGGGGTTCTCCATCAATGTGCCGAAGTCGCACCTGTGTCCCTCTCAGAAGCTCCTCTTCAACCGAGCGGTTCTGGACTCGGCGCAGTTTCGGGTTTACCCTCCCGAACAGCGGATTCGGGATATTCAGGCTCTGATTCCAATCTTCCAGCCTTTATCCCGAGTCTCGGTCAGGTTGACGCTGCGGCTTCTGGGACTGATGGCCTCCTGCATCCTTCTGGTGCCTCACACCCGGTGGCGGATGCGGGCTCTGCAGTGGGACCTGAAATTTCAGTGGGCCCAGCATCAGGGCAACTTGTCCGACCATGTCTTATTCTCGGAGTGCACTGCAAGACAGTTGCAGTGGTGGCTCACGGACCGCGATTGGGTCAGTGGCAGATCCTTCTCCCTACCCCACCCGGAGCACGTAGTTGTGACGGACGCGTCCCTCCAGGGCTGGGGTGGCCACATGGGAGAGGCGGAGATCAGAGGACTCTGGTCCCCGGCGGAGGCCCGGCTCCACATCAACCTGCTGGAGTTACGGGCGATTCATCTAGCACTGAAGGCATTCCTCCCCTCTGTCCGTGGGAGTGTAGTGCAAGTGTTTACGGACAACACCACCACCATGTGGTACTGCAACAAACAGGGCGGGGTGGGGTCGTGGACTCTATGCCAGGAGGCTCTGCGCCTCTGGCAGTGGCTGGAACGTCAGGGCGTGACCCTGGTGGTTCAACACCTGGCAGGTTCTCTGAATGTCAGGGCGGACGAACTCAGCCGTCGGTGCATGATGGATCACGAATGGCGTCTGAGCTCGGACGTGGCGCCAGGCCTCTTTCAGCAGTGGGGAGAGCCTTGGTTAGATCTATTCGCCACCGAAGAGAACGCGCAATGTCATCAGTTCTGCGCGTTGGAATTTCCAAGGCGGCGCTCGCTCGGAGACGCTCTACGTCGCAAGTGGAGTTGCGGTCTATTGTACGCCTTTTCGCCTATACCTCTTCTGCCCAGAGTGCTGAAGAAGATCAGGCGCGACCGGGCCCAGGTTATCCTTGTGGCTCCGGACTGGGCACGAAGATACTGGTATCCCGAGCTACTCAGCATGTCAGTCGATCCCCCGATTCGTCTGCCTCTTCGGGAGGACCTTCTGTCGCAGCAGCAGGGGACGGTCCTCCACCCGAACCTGTTCAGTCTACCTACAAGCTTGGAGATTGAGCGGCGACAGTTGAGGCCATTTGACTTGCCTCCCGAAGTCTGTAATGTCATTCTGGCAGCCAGGCGTCCCTCCACAAAGTCGGTATACGCCTGCAGGTGGAACAGTTTTGTGGCATGGTGCACAGCAAAGGCTGTGGACCCACTCTCTGCCCCCCTTTCTGAGGTTCTCCTCTTTCTTCTTTCTCTTGCCCAGCAGGGCTCTGCTCTGGACACTGTCAAGGGCTACCTTTCTGCCCTTTTTGCCTTCTTGAGGCTACCTGATCAGCCTTCTCTATTCAAGTGCCCTATTGTAAATAGATTTCTTAAGGGCATCACACACATGTTCCCTCCTGTTCCCTTCGTGATGCCCCAGTGGGACTTGAACCTTGTTCTTACTTTCCTGATGTGCGCTCCCTTTGAGCCACTTCACAACTGTCCTCTTCGCCTTCTGACTCTGAAGACAGCTTTCCTGGTTGCCATCACCTCTGCCAGGAGAGTGAGTGAGCTCCAGGCCCTTTCTTGTACTCCACCTTTCCTTTCTGTCCATCCGGACAAGGTTGTGTTGCATATCAAGCCATCTTTCCTGCCCAAGGTTGTCTCAGCCTTCCACATCGGGCAGTCCATCACCTTGCCAACCTTCTTTCCGCCTCCGCATCCTTCTAAAGAGGAAGAGCGGCTCCACCGTCTGGACCCAAAACGTGCGCTCTCATTTTACTTGGATCGCACACGCCAGTTCCGGGTGGATGACCAACTCTTTGTTGGTTACGTGGGCGCTAAGAAGGGGAAGGCGGTACACAAGCTCACGGTGGATCATCTTGTGTATCCAGGCATGTTACTCCATGGCTAAGAAGGAGCCTCCTGTTGGATTGAGGGCTCATTCCACTCGGGCCACGGCGACTACTACTGCCCTTGGCCGGGGGGTGCCCTTGCAGGACATTTGCCAGGCAGCTACGTGGGCCTCGTTGCACACGTTCGCACGACACTACTGCCTGGACAGTCAAGTGCGGAGGGATGGCTTCTTTGGCCGTTCCGTCCTCCAGGACTTTCTGGTGTGATTATTGGTTCGCAGACCCACCACCGGGGTTGGTATTGCTGGGGTATCTATTCTAAGGTAAGGAATCTATCACTAACGTGTCTCTTTCAGATGCACAAGTTACTACTTGTGTAACGATATATCTGTAAGAGACATTAGTTAGTGATAGATTCCTTACCGACCCACCCATCCTCCCCGTTCTGCGAACCGATATCTAGGGTTAAGGTCATCCCCTTTCAGGGCCCTAGTTTCTTGGCACCAGTGTTGGTTCTATCATGGCTCTGCGTATCTGGTGCGGAAAAGCTGTGTATCAGAACTGACGTCAGCTCGCATGGGCGGCGTCTAAGTACTCCGACGACGTCATTCCGGCGCTAACGACGCCGACGACGGACGCGGAGCTGCGGACGACGCCTACCGACGCGCAGGGGTTTTGCCACGCAAAAAAATTCCGGATCCAGTCTTGACGCCTGGGGATATTCTAAGGTAAGGAATCTATCACTAAGGTAAGGAATCTATCACTAACTAATGTCTCTTACAGATATATCGTTACACAAGTAGTAACTTGTGCTTCAACACCAGCAGTCTCTACAAGCCAGGATGTTCGAGACTAATAGGCATGATGGCATCTTGCATCTTCATAGTACCACACGCAAGACTGCAGATGCGTCCCCTACAAGAGTGCTTAGCACAACAGTGGAACTAAGCTCAAGGTAAACTAAAGGACCTGGTGTTGGTGGACAGCCGCGCATATCGCTCTCTGCAATGGTGGAACACCAAAAATGTGACAAAGGGACGGCCGTTCATAGAGCCTGTTCCACAAGTAGTGCTTACAACAGACGCATCCCTCACAGGGTGGGGAAGCCCATCTCTTATATCGCACAACTCAAGGACAATGGACCGTTCAACAGAAAGGGTTCCATATCAACCAACTAGAGCTGCTAGCAATATTCCTAGCACTCAAGACTTTTCAACTTCAAGTACAAAACAAAGCTGTCTAAATCCGGACGAACAACATGACAGCCATGTACTATATACAAAAACAGGGGGGGACACACTCTCTGCAACTGTTCCAACTTGCATAGAACATTTGGAGATGGGCCATTCCTCAAAACAAACATCTGTTAGCGGAGCACCTACAAGGAGTCCACAATCAGATAGAAGATCTGTTAAGTCGACAGACACAACAAATTCAGGAATGGGAACTACATCCACAAGTTCTTCAACCATTCTTCCAGAGGTGGGGGCATCCACACACAGATCTGTTTGCCACCCACGAAAACGCGAAATGCCCAGCCTTGGCCGCCAGGTTCCCACACCCACAGTCCGAAGGCAATGCGATATGGATGAACTGGTCAGGAAGATTTGCGTACGCTTTTCCGCCTCTCCCACTCATTCCATTAGTAGTGCGGAAGCTCAGACAACAGTCTCTCACAATCATACTAGTAGCTCCCACATGGGCACACCAACCGTGGTTCACCACACTACTAGAACTGTCTCTAGCTCCACATCAAAAGCTACGACTCACTCCATCCCTGCTAACACAGAACCATGGAGAAATCAGACACCCAGATCCCAACCAACTGAATTTGGCGATCTGGCTCCTGAAGTGTTAGAGTTTGGTTTTCTGATAGATACATCTGCCAGTGGATTCCTCACCTTGTGAATATACCCCTTGCGTCAGCAACATTCGGAAAATCTTTTGTAGCTTCACGCCGACGTGGACGACGTCATAGAGGCACGGCATCGCACGCAACTCCGCTGACGTCACCGACACTACAATAGGCCCACGCCGGCGTGATGACGTCAGTTCCCTTTTTTCCGCGTCGTCGACGCTAACGGTTTCGGGGAATCTCTGTAGCCTCTTAGTAACTTTGTTGCTATTTTCTTCACTGTTCTGTTTCTTTGTTTCCTTCATGATGTCGTCAAAGAAGACCGGTTTTAAGCCTTGCAGAGAGTGTGGGAAAATGATGTCCATCACGGACCCGCACGAAGATTGCATCTGGTGTCTTAGCTCGGATCATGATGTGGATGGATGTTCGTCTTGTCGGAAGATGAACCCAAAGGCTCTGCGAGATAGAGAGACCAAACTTCTGGTAGCGAAGCTGAGAGGCGACAAGGGTAAAAAGTCTTTAAAGTCTTGTTCGAGAAGGTCGAGTTCGAGATCGGCGTCGAGATCAAGGCCTCGAGCTGAGTCGACTTCGAGATCATCATCAGATCCTGCTTCGAAGTCGAGGAAGAAGCATAAGAGAAAAAGACATGAGTCCCGACGTCACTCCGGTAGGGATTCGGACTCGATGTCGAAGTCACCCAAGAAGGTACATTCGAAAGTGGTTCCACCAGAGGTGGACTTGGATCCGGAAGGTGAGGCTTTGCCTTCGGAGTCGCAGGTTCCGGCTCCGTTTCCGGTACAATCTCCGGCGCTGTCCCCGGCCCGTGAGGATGAGGAAGAAGTTCCGGTAGGTGAGAATTCTGCGCCTGTGGAAGAGCCAAATTCGGAACCTCCTCAAGTCCAGCCTGAGGGTTTCTAACCACCCTTTCCGACCCCGGGCCAAGACCCATCAGCGTTTTTTAACGCTATGTATGGCGTGTTTTCAAGGGCCTGGTATCCCTCTGGTGCGCCTTCGGGTCCCATGGGTCCACTAGCCTTTAATTTAGGAGTTCCGCACTCCTATGCTCCGGCTCCATTTATGCCATCCATGCCGGCTCAGACACCGCCATGGCAATACCCGGCTCTGCCGAGGTCGTCGGCGCCGATACCGACGTCGTCTGCTCCGAGTCGACCTCGAGACCAAGCGACTATGCCTTCGGATTCGATACCGACATCGGTTCCGGCTCCGTCGGAGTCGTTGATGGATCCGGTGGCATTGCGTGTGAAGGAAAGGTCCAGGAGGGAGGCTCAGCGCCTCATGGAAGAACAGAGGTATACAGAAGCTCAAGCTGAAGTGGAAGAGGGAAAACTTGAGGATGACTGTTTTGATAGTCTGGCGGAGGGTAGTGGCCTGGAGTTTTCTCCCGAGTGGGAGTTACCTTCCGTGTCTGATGCCCCTTCGAAAGATGTTCAACCATATCCTTTGGTTATGAGGAAAGCGGCGGAACTTTTGAATTTGACCCTTCCTACAGTAGAATTTAAGTCTAATCTACTGACTGAGGTGCTGCATTCACCCAGTTCTGTGGTGGAACCGTTACTCCCCTTTAATGAAGCTTTAACGGAGCCTATTATGGAAGTTTGGAAAAAGCTGCTTTCGGCACCAGCTGTTTCCAAGAATGTGGCAAGAAGGTACAGGGTCGCTCCTGAAGACCCTGCTTTTCTTACTTCTCATCCTTTACCTGAAAGCTTGGTAATCCAGGCGGCTTGTTCCAAAAAGACTGTGAGTGCATTTCCTCAAGTGCCTGGGTATAAGGATGCCAAGAAACAAGATCAAGTTGCAAAAAAGACCTTTTCTTCTGCGAGTATGGCATTAAAGTCAACCAATGCCAATCGCCTTATGGGGAGATACGTTTATGCTCTCATGGATTCACTCCGTCTTCTGGTACCTAAAATCCCTGTTTACAGCAGGAAGGATTTTGAAGAGGTGTTGACGGATGCGCAGTCAGCGGCTCGTCAGGTAATACAAAGTGGACTGGACACTGCGAATTCGGTGGCACGCATCATGGGTACTGCGGTTGCTTCAAGAAGGTCAGCATGGCTTAAATCTTCAGATTTTTCAGCAGATGTTCAGGCCGCTTTGATAGATCTGCCGTTTGATGTGCTGGACTCTTTGGTAAGAAAGCTGACACCGCCTTGGAAGGATTTAAGGACAGTAGGGCTACTGCCAAATGTTTAGGGCTTCAAACCAGGGGTTCTTCTACCAGAAGGTTCAGAGGATTCGGACGCTCTTCCTTTCGCTCCTATCGGCTAGGTCAGCAGCAGCAGAATCCCTTGTACAGGTCGTACAGGGGAAAACACAGAGCTCGTCCTAGAGGACGTCAAGCCTCTTCCTCCTCCACCTCCTCCAACCCCCCAGCCACAGAAAAGCAGCCCTAGATCCCCCATTCAGGATCATGCGGGTCCGGTGGGGGGTCGGCTTACCCACTTTCTACGGGATTGGGAATCGGTTACATCATATCTTTGGGTTTTCAATCTCGTAGAAAATGGGTATGCTCTTCCCTTTCGGGAGTTTCCTCCCAATTACCCTCCTTGCCAAGGTTTTTGCACGGAGGAACACCTCTTACTTCTGCAGGAGGAAGTGCAGACTCTTTTAAGAAAGGGTGCGATAGAGGTGGTTCCAGAGCAGGAAAGGGGTCAGGGATGCTACTCCCGGTATTTCCTGATTCCCAAGAAGGATGGCAGACTTCGTCCAATCCTGGATCTCAGGATCTTGAATCTTTATCTGAAACAAGAGAGGTTCAAGATGCTCACCCTTGCGCAGGTTCTTCAGGCGCTGCTGGAAGAAGACTGGATGGTGTCGATCGACTTGCAGGATGCGTATTTTCACATCCCAATCCTGAAGTCGCACAGGAAGTATCTCCGTTTTACGGTGGGTTTGCAGCATTATCAGTTTGCGGTCCTTCCTTTTGGAATTACTACTGCGCCTCGAGTCTTCACCAAGGTGATGGCGGTGGTGGCTGCACATCTCAGAAGATCGGGGGTTCCAGTGTTCCCCTATTTGGACGACTGGCTGATCAAAGCAGAGTTGTCAGAGAAGGTGCTCCAACATCTGCAGGAGACAACTCAATTGTTGTTGGATTTTTCAATAAATGTGCCCAAATCTCACCTGGTGCTCTCCCAGCGCATCCTGTTCATAGGTGCGGTACTGGACACAACTGTATGTCGTGCATTCCCTCCCCCTCAAAGGATTAGCGACATACAGGAAATGATACCTTTATTTCGTAATGGAGCGGTCGTTCCAGTCCTGAAGGTCCTTCGCCTGCTCGGTCTGATGGCTTCTTGCATTCTGTTGGTCAACCATGCACGCTGGCACATGAGGGCGCTCCAGTGCTGTCTCCGCAGGCAGTGGTATCAACACAACGGGGATCTCAGGGAGTCTGTGAGGATCTCTAGAGAAACTGCGGCGGATCTATCTTGCTGGGGCGTGGAAGGCAATCTATCTCGGGGAAAGCCCTTTCATCTGCCTTCCCCGGTGGCCACAGTGATTACGGATGCATCCACTCTAGGGTGGGGTGCTCATCTGGAGGATCTGGAGGTCAAAAGTCTTTGGTCTCCAGAGGAAAGGTTGCTTCACATCAACCTTCTAGAGTTACGGGCGATTCGTTTGGCGCTCAAGGCCTTCCTCCCTTCCCTTCGCGGTCGGTCGGTTCAGGTCCTGACGGACAACACCACCGCGATGTGGTATGTCAACAAACAGGGAGGAGTGGGGTCGCGGTGTCTCTGCAAAGAGGCTCTGCGTCTCTGGTCCTGGGTTCAGGACCATCAGATTTGTCTGATGGCAAATCATCTGGCCGGAGTTCTGAACGTGCGTGCCGACATTCTCAGTCGGCAGTTCTCGGCCGACCACGAGTGGAGGCTTCATCCGGAGGCGGTTCGTCACGTCTTCCGGACGTGGGTAACTCCTCAGGTGGACCTGTTTGCCACTCGCGAGAAAGCTCACTGTCCATCATTCTGCAGTCTCCAGTATCCGATGCAAGGAGCTTTGGGGGACGCGTTTCAGTTGAGTTGGGGAAGTCAACTCCTTTACGCGTTTCCTCCCATACCTTTGATTCCTCGGGTTCTGAGGAAGATTCGCCAAGACAGGTCCCAAGTTATTCTGATCGCCCCGGATTGGCCAAGAAGGGTGTGGTACACGGATCTTCTCCACCTCTCCTCTCGCCCGGCTGCTTTTCTCCCTAAGGTGGTAACTCCCTTCCATCTAGGACAATCTATTACCCTTCCTACCTTTTATCCTCCCCCTCACCCTTCGAAGGAGGAGGAAAGACTACACCGTCTGGACCCCAAGAGGGCGGTGAGTTTTTATCTCGATAGGACTAAGGACTATCGGGTGGATGACCAGCTCTTCGTTGAATTTGCTGGCTGCAAGAAGGGAAGAGCGGTGCACAAGCGCACTCTTTCAAGATGGATCATCCTCTGTATAAAGATCTGCTACTCTTTGGCTGGTAAGGAACCTCCAGAGGGTATAAGAGCTGACTCTACTAGAGCTAAGTCGTCTACTACTGCTTTGTCTAGGGGTGTGCCTGTAGAGGATATTTGTAGGGCCGCGACTTGGACCTTCCTCCACACTTTCGCGAAGCATTACTGCTTGGATACCGAGGGAAGGTCACTTTGCGCGCTCTGTCCTCCAGGATTTTTTGGTATAGATGAGAGACACCCTCCTCCGGGAGTGGGGACTGCTGTGGGACTCTATTCACAAGGTGAGGAATCCACTGGCAGATGTATCTATCAGAAGAACAAGTTACTTACCTTCGGTAACGCTTTTTCTGGTAGATACAGTATCTGCCTGTGGATTCCTCACTGACCCACCCGCCTCCCCGTTGTCCACTCGTCTATACCGAAGTTGTTGTAATTCATTTACTTTATTGTCAAGGGGTTGTTTATTTCAAATGTTTTATTACATTTGCTTCACACTATGTGTGTTATCTTGACATTTGTGTACTGTGTATACTATGAATATTTCTATTGTCGTTAGTCCGTCCGTGTGCCTCGAAGGCACGGAAAAAAGGGCGGAACTGACGTCATCACGCCAGCGTGGGCCTATTGTAGTGTCGGTGACGTCAGCGGAGTCGCGTGCGATGCCGTGCCTCTATGATGTCGTCCACGTCGGCGTGAAGCTACAAAAGAAATTCCGAATGTTGCTGACGCAAGGGGGATATTCACAAGGTGAGGAATCCTCAGGCAGATACTGTATCTACCAGAAAAAGCGTTACCGAAGGTAAGTAACTTGTTCATCTAAACCTACCACCAGACTGTTTGAATATCATTAAAGAGGCTAGAAAACCCACTACTAGAGCGTGTTACGCAGCTAAATGGAAAAGATTCGCAATTTATTGCAAAAATAATCACATTGATCCACTGGATGCTTCCATCAGAACATTATCTGTTACCTTTTACATTTACAAAGGTCTAACTTGGCATATTCTTCCATACGACTGCACCTTGCAGCAATTGTAGCATATCTACAAAACAGACAACACCTGTCTCTCTTTAGAGTACCAGCAATAAAAGCATTCATGGAAGAATTAAAAAGAATAATCCCACCAAGGTTACCACCTTCCCCTGTGTGGAACCTACATCTAGTACTCACAAGGCTCATGGGACCCCCGTTCGAGCCTTTACATAAATGTGAACTGCAATTTCTAACATGGAAAATAGCTTTCCTTGTTGCCATTACCTCTCTTAGAAGAGTAATTGAAATACAGGCTTTCACAATACAAGAACCATTTTTTCAAATACATCCTAACAAAGTGGTTCTGAGATCCAATCCAAAATTTCTTCCAAAGGTCATCACTTCCTTTCACCTAAACAAATCCGTAGAGTTACCTGTGTTTTTCCAAAACCCAGACTCTGTGGCAGAAAGATCATTACATAGGTTAGATATTAAAAGAGCTCTTTTATACTACATAGATAGAACAAAATCCTTTAGGAAGACAAAACAACTGTGTGTAGCTTTTTCTCCTCCTCATAAAGGCAACCCCATCTCTAAAGGTGGGATTGCGAGGTGGATTGTAAAATGTATACAAATATGTTACGCTAGAGCTAAACGTACAATAACAGTTCCTCCTAGAGCGCATTCTACTCGCTAAATAGGAGCCTCTATGGCTTTCTTAGGAAACATACCATTAGAGGACATATGCAAGACAGCTACATGGTCTACACCACATACCTTCACTAAACACTATTGTGTTGATGTGCAAGCCAAGCAGCAAGCTGCAGTAGTCCAAGCTGTTCTTAAAACTTTATTTCTAACAACTGCAACGGATACGGGTGACCACCGCTAAAGGGAGACACTGCTGCACAATCGATGCTAAGGTGTACAATCTGCAGCTCATATGCCTCGAACGGAAAATGCTACTTACCAGTATGCATCTGTTCTTGGCATGTAGAGCTGCAGAGTTGTACACGCCCTCCCGCCTCCCCGGGACTTGTATCCGTTCCAGTTTTTCATCTTATTTAGATGCACACGCATGGACATCCTTTTTTTCTTACTATATCTCTACTAACTCCATCATTTCCCATCATGGTGAAAAACAATCTGAGGATGGAGTCGATGCCCATGCGCACTGTTGTCCAAGGGAGGAGTCACCTATCTCATGACTACAAAGACTTCTTCCAAGACAACAACAACCTGCAATCATCCGAGCCCAACACCAGGTGGCGGTCTAATGCTAAGGTGTACAACTCTGCAGCTCTACATGCCAAGAACAGATGCATACTAGTAAGTAGCATTTTCCTTTTTTCCAGTGAATTTCAAAGTTTTTGTAAATGACAATTTTTAAATGTATTAATTCTTATATTTATTTTTTTGATACTGATTTACTACATTTTTTTTAAACTTTATTTTTAGATATTTTATTTTTTAAATTACATTACAATTACATTACACATTACAAAATATACTTTCTCAGAATGAATTACTATAGTTTAAATACTTTGCAAATAGGCAATAGACTTTTAAGTACAGTGGTTACAGTTGTTGCAATGGGCAACACAATTTCAAACACAATGCAACATTGAGCTGAATGGGAATTTCTAGTTAAATGCAATTAGTTACTTTATAGATTATTTTCTAACCACAGGACTGGATCCTAGATTCAGTCCTGAGACATCTCCTTTAAACAGTTGAGTAAAAGCATTTTGGTTACAGTAGTAATTTGTAAGGAAAATGATTGTATTTTAAAAGTTGACACTTGAAATTTTTTTCACATAGAATCACCAATGTTATCCTATGAGAGGAAATTTACTTAGCAAGTAAGTAGTGTTATCGTTACTTTTTCTTACTCAAGTCATACAGGCGATTTTTTAGGAATATTTGTAGTTTGTGAAACTAGACACTTAGAAACTTTTCTGGTGAAAACCAGACTATAGATTCCTATGGAAGGAAATTCTAGTTACTGGTAAGTATGGTTAGAATTACTTTTCAGGGTCAGTGCGGCGCTAAAAGATGCAGCACTGGCTTCTCTCCTGATAACAGGTGAGTAAATCGGAATTCGTTGTTTGGATGATTTTAGGTAAATATTTAAACGTTCCAAAACTCCATACTTAGAAGAATTTCCAAGGGAAACCAGTCAATGTTAGCCTATAGAAGGAAATTCAAGTTACTGGTAAGTATTGTTAGAATCACTTTTCAGGATCAGTACTGGGCTCAAAGATGCTGCACTGAGGTCTCTCCTGATAACAGGTGAGTAAATCGGAATTCGTAGTACATCCAGTAAGCGCCACAGAGCTGCGTAGAAGAAAGATGTAAAAAGGGGCACGGCCTGCACCACACCTCTGCAACGCAGCGCAGTGGCGCTTCGTGGAAGCACCTGGTGGGCTATTTGGCCCCGTGGTCCCTCAGGTTTGAAGTGGAATTTTTTCCACAACTTAAAACGTGCCACAGGGTATGTTTCCAGACATGTCACCTCGGGCCCGTCCCCTTCTTTCACCATTGTGCAAAAGCGCCGTGTGGTGCATTTTAATTCCTCCTGAATCTTGAGGGTCCCTGGGGCCAACTTTTCAGGTTCAGTGCTGGGCTCAAAGATACAGCACTGAGATCTCTCCTGATAGCAGGTGATAAATTTCGTTTTCGTTGATCGACTGATTTTTAAGGAATATTTTAAAGTTGCAAAACTCGACACTTAGAAGAAATTCTGAGTGAAACCCAGCCAATGTTACCCTATGGAGAAAATCAAGTTATTGGTCTTTGGGTAAGTACTCGGCTGGCAGAGATACGGTTCTGGGGGGTAGACTCAGGGGTCTCCCAGGGTCAGGTAGGTACAGTCGTTACACCATCAGCGGCACAGGGGCAGCTGGGTGCAGAGTGAGTAGGCCCAATGTTATCCTATAGAGGATAGGGAGCCTTTGGTTGGTGGCTGCTAGCAAGCAGGCCACGCCGCTGTGGGAGCTTAGATCCTGGTCACTTACACAGGGCAAGGTGGGAAGTAGAATAGGGCAATTGCTGCACTTCCAGTGGCACTCGGACAGCTGGGTGCAAGGTGCTTTTGGGCCTTCGGGCGCCCAATGTATTTCAATGGGAAAGCTGGAAGTTGAACAAAGGCTGCCGGCTTGGGGACCGAGATTCTTCAGGTGCGACCACCACTTTGAGAGGTAAGTTGGGATGTTGTAGGATAGGTGGACACCCAGGAGTTGGGCACAGGGGGCCATTGGGCACCGGGTGCAGGGGTATCTTTTGGTGTCGTGAAATCTTACCCTCAGCTGGTCGTGGTTGGAGGGGTCCCTGGTTGTGAAGCTGTAGGCGTCTTCAGGAGCGCCGAGGAGGGTCCTTGGGTGCTGGATTTTTGATCACAGTCGCCGGGGAGACGTCCTTGTGGTCTTTGTTCACTCAGGCATGGGCTAGGCTCGGCATATGCAGACTGTGCTGGATTCGCGGTTCGTGGCTGGCACCAAGGGTTGTTGCTGTTTGAGGAGAACCACTGCTCATGGGAGTCCCAGTCTTTAGATGAGCAAGGCAGTCCGGTCCTCCGGGGTTTTCGAGGTTGCTGACCCCTGGAGACTCCGGGGTCTTAGCAGGAGCAGGTTAAAGGATCAATAGGCCGGTAGGGCTGGGGCCAAGTCAGTTGGTGTCGTACTTGTTAGCAGCTGCATGGTAGGTCTTCCTTCTTCTTGTTTCAAAATTGGGATCTGAGGAAGGAAGGTTCAGGGTGCCCCTAAATGCTACATTTAGGGGCTATAGAGGTAGGGCAAGGGCAGGGACCAATGGGTCCATGTCCTGGGGTGAGTACACCCCCTATCCTGCCACTCTCCAGTGGGAGGGGGGCAGGAGCCTAGCTCTGATTGGGTAGGGCTCCCCATTCTCAGGATGGCGAGAGCCCGGAGTTGTGTTACACCTCGCCTCCCCCACCTGAGGGGTGGGGTTGGCAGAGGCTGGCACTCCCCTTTCCTCACGTCAGTACCTTTAAGGATGTTCTGGCCACAGGGGCGAATAAATTGAACATAGTTATGCCCACTGAGCAGAGTTCATCTTCAGTGATTTTTTAAAACTTTGCATCAGCGATCAGCAGCCAGACCATTGTTACCATTGGTGCCGAAGCTATATCAACTGGTGATGGACACTTTTCTTACGCCGGCGACACTCAAGACCACGCCGGCGAGCATCTTTAAGAAATATAGACCTTCGTAAGAGGATCCATTATTTCTCAGATCTGACCCGCCTCAGGACTCAGTAATTATTGCTACTGATAAAAAGACCCATGCAGTGGCCTCCTCATCCACAGTCCCACCTGATAAAGAGAGCAGAGCACAAGATTTGTGGGGGAGAAAGGTCTGTGGTTGATTTACATTACTCCGTGGACGGGAGGACGTCTCCAATTGCACTCCTTTATGTTTCAATAAAGTAATCACTCTTTTGAATTGTGTTACAAATCAATGTTATTCATTGTTGCATTTTGATCATTTCTATCATATTACTTTATTCAGTAAAACAAAGATGTGTTCTTTTTACACATTTAATGTTTCATCATGCCCAATGCATTTCGGGCTCTGCCCTTTATCAGGGGCTTGTTATCTGTAAACATAGAGGATATTTTCAGCATAGTACCATGAAAATTAGTGAAAATACACTTACATTGTGACATTGTGCTGATTGTCACTTCAGTCCATGTCATTCATGCATACGGTTAGCCAGCTGGTTGGTAATAGTCCAGTGTTATTGACTTAAATATTGTTTGGTGACATCTTAAAAATTGTGATGTGAACTGATGCGAGATTACCCAGGGTGAAAAAAAACCTGGTGATAGCGAATCTGTGTGACGTAATGACCCTGGATGAAATGTGAACAATTCCGTAAAATTAAATTTAATGTTGTCGTAGTGTAAGCAAATGCGGAAAAACAAGGGTGAAAACCATAGTGACGGCAAGTGGAAGTGAACGAATCAGTAATTTTGTGGTTGGTGGCAGAGTGACACAAGACTAGTGCTCATCCTTTTAGAATCGTGCACGCTTTTTTGACAAACCATAATAAAGCTTTCTACTTTGAACGTCGGTTCTCGTCATCGGTTAAGCAACTGTGTATAAAATTTGCAGAATAAGCATACTATTAGCCTGCGCTGAATAAAAAATACATACGAAAAATAGTGCTAATTACGATATCAGAATTTATTTCTCACCTTGTTTAGATGAACAGTTAATTTGAGTTACTCCTGTTGCAAAGTTCTATATTTCAAATCGGCGTCCCAAGTTGTGCCGTGTTCGCAACGTAACCCGGTATAAATGAGGGAGACCCGGAAGTTGAAACTAAGTGAAAAATAGAAAATGGACAAGTGGTGTACTTATTACAGAGTTGATGACTACGCGGTTGCTGGAAATAAAAGACAGACTGTCTACTCGAACCTGCATGAAATCACTTTCCAATTGCATCTTCACAAGATTAATGAAAGTAATAAAACGAATATAGATGGGAACTTGATGACTACGTATAAAATAAAATAAACTGGTTCCTCAATCCTGCGTGATACGCATTTCGATGATTTATTAATGAATTAAACGGAAAAAGTGGGTCACATGAAACATAATAAATAATTAATAATATATATTTATTTGAAAGGTTTTATATAGCGCTGGCTAGACCCGGAGGTATCGGAGCGCTTTACATGAGTATCAGACCATAGTTGCAGGTTACATAGTTACAAAGGTTACACAGTTATTAGAGCATAGCTATATAGTTACGTTAGGTCGAGACAAACAATAAGGATATATGCGTAAGGGAAAAACAGCAGGCACAGGAAAAGATTCAGGGGAGAGGGGGAAGGAGCAGGCTAAGTAGACAGCGAATTAAGGAGGGAAAGAGGAGGGGAAGGATGAGAGACACAGCATGCACGAAGAGGGGGAGGGTGACAGGGGTACAAACCGGTAGACGAGTAATAGCTGCGTCCAAAGTCCAGTAAGCCGTGATCCCAGGGAAAGTGGTATTATGCCCCCAACTCCATTGCGAGCGGTTCCCTTTACGCAGTGGACTCTCTCAGAGGGGTCTCTGAGACTCCAAGGCCTATTTACTGGATACTTCCCCAAAAAGGGGAGAGGGAGTGCTTTGGCAAGGGGCGCCATACCATACCTAAACTGTGAGTGGCTCCCTTGGCGCTGTGGACTCTCTGAGAGGGATCACTGAGACTCCAGAGTATAAGTAATTGGATCTTTCCCCAACAAGGGGAGAAGGAGTGCTTAGTTAAAGGGCACAAGGGACAGGGGGCTAGGAGGCGTAGCAGGCAAGGGGAGAGACTAAATGATTGTATATTACTTTTCAAAAGAGTGAACAGAGAAATAAGATATCCAAGGGGGTCGAGAGAGGGAGAAGAGGGAGATGAGATGAAATAGGTGATAGGAGAGACGGTGGCCTAGGGGGAGAGAAAGAGATAAGTCCTTCCAGCCAAGGATCAATGTCTGAGGGTCGGCAGGATGAAGTTCAATGGGCTGAGGGAGAGGACAAGAAACAACAAAATGGTGGTTCTGCTCGCGACTTGCCATTTTGCGCCGGCAGTTCCCAGACACATCACTGGACCGTCACTCTGAGGCAACTCCAACTATGCGGTGATGGGGCATACTATGCAGTCACATGTGCGGGATGAATGCGGAAAAACAAACTTCAAGGAGGCAAACTGTGTCTATAAATCCTAAAAGGGAAAGCAGTTCAGGCAGGCCGTTTAATACAAGGCCATATAGGAGATATTCACCACCAACAATGCAGAATTGGGGCAAACAAAGCAGGCCATGAGTGTGATATATAGGAAGAACACAATCCAAGATGGCCACCAGTGTTGAGAAGGAACACTCCCCACTCTCTCTATCTATGCCCAGCAGTACACAGCAAGCCCATTTCTGTTTCCATGTCTGGCAGTACCTAGTGCTTATCGACCGAGACCAAGATTGTGGTAGACCAAACTTACATGCCGAAGAAAAAACATTAGCAAGAATGTAAGACCATAAAGAAACATTAGTTTTAAAAAGATCCACTGGGACCCCGTCCGGACCAGGTGCTTTAATACTTGACATCTGGTGAATAGCCACAGCTACTTCCCTAGTAGTAAACACTAGGGTGTAGTTCTCCACGACATTAAGTGTGCTTTGGGTCTCCTTATCCCCTTGATCCCCGTAAATATGTTTAAAGTGTTGAGCCACTCTACGTCTGGGATGTTACAGTCCAACACGCTGCTCTTATTATTTGAAAAGAACGGCGTGTTGACAACATGCCAGAACCTCACACTGTTTTTAATTACGTCAACGGAAAGCAATTCAGTCCATGCTTCCTTTTTAATTTATTTTTTACGTATATATACCGCTAGCTTATAATTTTTCCTAAGGTTGGCTATCAGGGGTTTATCATGTGGTTGTTGTTTCAAGGCAACCATCAACTTTTGGTGAGCGGCAGAACACTCATGGTCAAACCATTTCTCACCTCTATTAGGGTATTCCTTACAAGTGGACATTAAGGCTACAGCCACATGATTACATATTTTAACATAGACCACAAGGATCTTGTCATCCAGAGTTCTAGAATCACAGCAAAGCTCTAATTCCGATCCCACTTTAACTTCTAGCTCATTACAAAACCCATCAGGGATCATCTTACACCACTTGAGTCTACAACCCTGGTCTTTAGGTTTAACAGGTAGATTAGAGACACATCCTTTGTTATAAGTACTGTGTATTATCTCTCCCTCATATAATCGGCACTTGCTCTAGTATAGCGAATCTCAATTGACTTGTATTATGATTCATAGAATTAAAATATGCAGTCACCGTTGATTTTGGGTTCTTTGTCCGGATGTGTTCTGTCAAACAGATTTTGATTTTGCGTTTAGTTTTCCCTACATATGTGTATCCGCACAGATATTTCAACATATATATCACATTTGTACAGTCACCTGTGGCTGTTACTCTTAATTTTACTTGCGTTCCTTTTGTAGGATGAAGTATGTGACTTCCTTTGTTTATAGCGTTAAAATTGCCACAATTCATGCAAGGTATAGTACCCTTGTATTTGACATCTTGGTTTTCGAATTTTTTGTTAAGTATTTCTTTTAGATTGCGTGTTCTAAGGTAAGCAAATCTGGGAGTTTGACTGAAGATGCTTTTCTTCTATTGTTAAGATAGACCAATGTTTCAGTATTGACTTTTTTATGCTCATGCTTCTTGTGGAAATTTTCGATATGAACACCATTCTTTGTGCCTTGTTTTTTTTGGGTTTGCTCAAGAGTAAATTTTCTCTTTTTTCTTTGTCAACCTTTTTTGTTGCTTCTTCCAGAATATTGTCTGGGTAGCATCTTTTTCAATGGGGTTTGTCTTGATTTTAATGTATCCTTTTTCTGATGATGAAATTCTTTTGATTCGTAATAATTGAGAGAATGGCAAGTGGTTTTTGAGAGCTGGTTGGTGAAAGCTTCCATAGTGTAAAAGATTGTTCCGATCCATTGCCTTGGTGTAAACACTGGTAATTAATTGTCCTTGTTTATTTTGTATTAATACATCCAAGAATGTGATTTTGTTTCTTTGGATATTAGACATGAAACTTATTCTCTCATTGATATCATCCAGTTCTACAATTGCTTTATTGAGTTCTCTTTCTGAACCTTTCCAAAAGATGAAAATATCATCTGTAGGAAGGGGGAGTCTCTGGTTGGCGCAGTGCAACACTGGCGACAAGCAGGGCCTCTCTCTTCCTCGTCAGGGCTGAGGGTTACCTTCAAGACAACCTCTGCTTACCCTCTAGGTAGTGTGGCTTAAGCAGTCTTAGGCTAATCTCTGGGGCATGTAGGGCTAAACATTTGCAATATTACACCAACACCACCAACCCACCACACAATGACACCAAACTGTATTTGTAAAAATATATGTTCTTTATATAAATCTCAAGCAGGCTTGTAAATACAGTCTTGGTTACTTTAAATGCAGGTTCCAGTTACTCTTTATGAAAAAGGCACAGTTCTTGAATAAATGCGGTCTTTTGGGCCTTCTGCCCAGCTTTAGAAAGGTTCCAGTGTCTTATAGCGCTTCAAGGCGCTTCCCGCTGTCTCCGCTCTTGAAATGAGTCACCCTTCGGGGCTCGACTCGGGGAGAGGGGGGCCGCGGGCCTCGGAAAGCGTCAGGCGGGGCCTCGGGGGCCAGGAGCAGAGCGCGCCTCTGACTCTGGGGCGGCTCGCGCTGCCAAGCAAGCAGCCGCTGCGAGGCTCCCGGGGTGCCTGAGATCAGACCGCGCGGTGCGAGCTCAGATTGCAGGACGCTCGCGCCGCGGAGGGGGGCAAAGACAGTACCTTTCACTTCTTGTGGTGATCCTCGGAGAGGGCGGCTGAAGGGGGAGCTGTCCCACGTCGCGTTGCTTCCTTGACGGGCGATGCGAGCTGCGGCTCGAGGCAGCAGGTCACGGGTCACCCAGGGCGGCGGTGCTCGATGGGGGCACAGGTCCTTTTCACTCAGTCTTCTCGTCCGTCCTGACGGCGGCGGCTGGGTGTGGCGCAGTGGCAGTACGGTCCCCAAGTGCGGGACGTACCCAGCCAAAGTGCCGGTCGCGGTGATGTCCCTTCAGCGGGGCAGCAGGCCAGACGCTGATTAGCGAGGGAGATGACAAGGGCGGCAGTCCGTCTTTGCGGGGAAATCTACGGCGCTTGTGCCCAGTAGACTCCGGTGCTTGGACCGGACGGGTCCTCCGTTACTTTGCTCTCGTGGGGCCAGGTGCAGATGCCGTCACGGTGTTCAGGCCAGCGGCGGGCTGGGCTTCACGTTGTTATGGCGATCTGCTCACCCACGGTCACGGTGTGCAGGGGGCTTGATGCTCTCGTCTTCCTCAGACAGCGCTGCAGCGATAAGCAGCACACACAGCAGATGCTTTGGTCAGGGGTTAGCGCTCACTGTTCCTGGAGCGCTGGTCAGGGGGGCAAGTTCAGCAGCAAGCCCTTGGAGATCTTTTAGCAGAGTTTGGCACAAAGTTCAAAATAAAGTAAAAGTCTCTTGTAGTCTTTTTCTCTTCCTCTCCTTTGGCAGCAAGGCACCAGACACAGGCCAGAGTCAGCACTCCTCCTTGTAGTCCTTCCAGGTCCTTCTCTTCGGGCAGAGTTTCTCTTGTAGCACAAACAGGATCTAATTTACCAGGAGCAGGGCTCCTACTTTTATACCCAGTTTCTTTTGTTCTAGCAAGCCAGGGGGGCCTCTGCATAACTGCTCCAGTCTCTGAGTACTTGTTGTGGGTACTTATGACTTCTGCATTCAGTGTGAGGGCAGGCACATCAGCCGCTCCCCAGGGGGGCGGAGCCGGCATTGAGAGGGCAGGAGTGGCCTGAGCACTTTGTTTACAAGCTTCGGTCCTTCCTGGGCCAGGTGCAGGCTGAGTCATCAGTCGCTCCCCAGGAGGGCGGAGCCAGCATTGTGGTGGCAGGGGCACAGCCTGATGCATCATTCAGGGGAAACTCCCACCACCCATTAAGGGGTCCTCCTGCTAATCACTACCTGTCAACTCCCAGCCCTGTCACTCACACACACCAGACAGTCAGATCCACATCCAAGCAGAGGCGGGCTGAAATGGTTAGGCAAGCAAATGCTAACTTTCTAAAAGTAGCATTTGCAAACACAGGATATTAAAATAAACTTTACTAAAAGAAGTATTTTATTATTCTGAGTTCAGGCATACTAAACACGAATTTCTACCATGTTCCCTGAGCCTGCTGGGATTATAGAGTGTAATAATTCCAGCAGCTCATCTGGCCTAGAAGGGAACAGGTAGCCTTACAATAGTGAAAAACGACTTTGGCAGTAATTCACTATTAGAACATGCCACACACATCAGGGCATGTTCTACCTTACACTTACAATGCACCCTGCCCTCTGGCCTACCATAGGGGTGACTAATATGAAGGTTAAGGGAAGGTTTAGGGGCTGGCAAGTGTGGGCACTTGCCCAGCCAGGGTGACAGTACCAGACTGCACGCAGGTTCTGCAATGGCAGACCCTAGACACATTTTAAGGCTGCTTCTGTGGGTGGCGCAACCAGCGCTGCAGGCCCACTAGCAGTATTGGCATTCACAAGCCCTGGCACTCCTGGTGCACTTTACTAGGGACTAACAGTGAATCCAATGAACCAATCATGGACATCAATCATATGTACACTTTACAGTAGGGAGCACTTGCACTGCGGCACGGGTTGGCCGTGGCGCAGTGCCCCGAGTAGCAGACACCATCAAAACATTGGAGGCACAACAGCAAAAAGTGGAAGGGAAACTCACGCCAAGGTGCCAGGTCTAACACGTGTCCCCTCCAGCTGAAATGTGGGGAGAACTACCCTTCCCCAGGGAGTTCCTCATCACTAAGGCGGAAAAATCTGGACAGACCATCAGCGTTGGCGTGATCTGTGCCAGGGCGGTGTTCCACCGTGAAGTCCATACCCTGTAGGGAGATGGACCACCTCAACAGTTTTGGGTTCTCACCCCTCATTTGCATCAACCATCTGAGGGGCCTGTGGTCCGTCTGAACCCGGAAGTGAGACCCAAACAAGTAGGGTCTTAGCTTCTTCAGCGCCCAGACCACAGCAAATGCTTCTCGCTCTATTGCACTCCACCTACTTTCCCGTGGAAGTAACCTCCTACTGATGAAGGCTACGGGTTGGTCCCAGCCCTCCTCAGTCATCTGTGAGAGAACAGCCCCTACACCATGCTCTGAAGCGTCTGTTTGCACTATGAATTCCTTGGAGAAATCAGGAGCCAGGAGCACGGGCGCCGTGCACATGGCAGTCTTCAGGGTGTCAAAAGCCTTCTGACAGGTGTCATTCCAAATCACATTCCTGGGCTGCTTCTTAGAAGTCAGTTCTGTCAAGGGGGTCACAATAGTGCCATAGCCCTTGACAAACCTCCTGTAATACCCAGTGAGCCCCAGGAAGGCTCTCACTGCAGTCTGGGTCTTGGGGGGTTCCCAAGCCAGGATGGTCTCAATTTTGGGTTGCAAGGGTGCCACCTTGCCACTCCCCACTTGGTGTCCCAAGTACACCACTGAACCCTGCCCAATCTGGCACTTGCTTGCCTTGATTGTGAGGCCTGCCTTGCGCAGCGCCATCAACACTTCCCAGAGGTGCCGCAGGTGTTCTGGCCAGGTGCCACTGAACACTGCGATGTCATCCAGGTAGGCGGCACTGAACTCATCCAGCCCGACCAACACCTGGTTGACCAACCTCTGAAAGGTGGCAGGGGCATTCTTCATCCCAAATGGCATAACCCGGAACTGGAAATGCCCATCTGGTGTGGAGAATGCTGACCTCTCCTTTGCCCCATCGGTCAAGGCGATCTGCCAGTACCCAGACGTTAAATCAAACGTGCTGAGGAACCGGGCAGCCCCTAGCCGATCAATGAGCTCATCAGCTCTGGGGATAGGGTGCGCGTCAGTCTTGGTGACTGAATTGAGTCCTCTGTAGTCCACACAGAACCGGAGTTCAGGTGTGGCTCCCGGCGCAGCAGCCTTTGGGACCAAGACCACGGGGCTGGACCAAGGACTGCTGGAAGACTCAACCACCCTAAGGGCAAGCATCTTGGAGACCTCCTCCTTGATGCAGGCCCGGACCCTGTCAGTTACCCTGTAAGCCTTATGCTTCACAGGTAAGCTGTCTCCTGTGTCCACATCATGGACGCACCAATCTGTGACACTAGGAACCAGGGAGAACAGGTCTGGAAACTGCCCCAGCAACTGGCGGCAGTCTTCCTGTTGCTCAGGGGTCAGGGTGGGTGAGAGGTTAACTCCATCCACTGACCCATCTTTCTCACAGGCCACTAAGAGGTCAGGAAGAGGCTCAGACTCCTCTTCCATCCCATCATCAATGGCCAACAGCATGCCCACTTCGGACCTTTTCAAGTGGGGCTTGAGGCGGTTGACATGTAAGACCCTTAAAGGATTCCTGGGCGTCTTCATGTCCACCAAGTATGTCACTGAGCTCTTGCGCTCCACAACCTCAAATGGGCCTGTCCACTTATCCTGAAGTGCACAGGGTTCCACTGGGGCCAAGACATACACCTCCTGTCCAGGCTGAAGCTCTACCAGAGTGGCATTCTGGTCGTACCACCGCTTCATCTCCTCCTGGCTTGCTTCCAGATTTGCCTCAGCAAGTTGTCTGAAGCGCCTGGTTTGGTTTCTGAAGGCCAGCATGTAGCTATATACATTCTGGGGAGGTTTCCTGGGAGATTGCTCCCAGCCTTCCTTTACCAAACTCAGTGGTCCTCTCACGGGGTGGCCATACAGCAGCTCAAAGGGGCTGAACCCTAGAGACTTCTGTGGCACCTCGCGGTATGCAAAGAGCAGGCATGGTAAGAGGACGTCCCACTTACGCCTCATTGGACCTTCCAGGCCCATGATCATGCCCTTCAGGGTTCGGTTGAATCTTTCAACCAACCCATTTCCTTGGGGATGGTAAGGGGTGGTGAACTTGTAGGTTACACCACACTCTTGCCAAAGGGACTTCATATACTTGGATATAAAGTTGGTCCCCCTGTCGCTCACCACCTCTAGAGGGAACCCCACTCTGGAGAAAATTCCCATTAGTGCACGCCCCACCACGGGGGCCGTCACTGTCCTCAGAGGGATGGCTTCAGGGTACCGGGTGGCATGGTCCACCAAGACCAGGATGAACCGGTTGCCCATGGCTGTCTTGGGGTCCAGAGGCCCAACAATATCAATACCCACTCGTTGGAATGGCGTACTGACCACAGGGAAGGGTTGGAGGGGAGCCTTGTTCTTCCCTCCGCTCTTCCCACTTGCCTGGCAAGTTGGACAGGTCCTACAATGAGCATCTGAGCTCTTGTGCATTTGGGGCCAGTAGAAGTGGGTGACAAGCCTGTCATAGGTCTTGTCCATCCCCAAATGTCCTGCTAAAGGCACATCATGAGCCAGTCCCAGTAGGAAGGCTCTGAACTTCTGGGGTACCACCAGCACACGGGCTGACCCAGGTTCAGCAGCCTTAGGCTCTGAGTACAGGAGGTCATTCTCCCAGTACACATAATGTGTTTTGGCCTGAACACCATTGGCCTGGTCTGCAGCCTGCTGCCGCATACCCACGAGAGAAGGGCATTCTTTCTGCTCCCTGCAGAATTCCTCCCTGGAGGGGCCTCCTTCTTGCTGCCAATGGGTCAGCTCAGGCAGGTCCCCCAGTTCGGCAATCTGTTCCCCAGTAGGCTCCAGGGCATCCCCCTCAAGGTCTGCTTCCTCCTGGACCGTGGGAACTTCAGGGGCCGGTTTCCCGCGCGCCCTGCGCCTTCTCCCTAAGGCCGGTTCCTGGGCCTCTCCGTCAGGCCCCAGGACCTCTTGATCACCCCTACTGGCTGCCATTGACCGGGTGGTCACGCACGCCCAGTCAGGTAGACCCACCATCTTCAGGTGAGTCGTTTTCTCCACCTTTTCCCAAGGGGAGTCCTCCAAGTCATTCCCTAGCAAACAGTCAACAGGCATGGCTTTCCTCACACAGACCTGCAGAGTACCAGAGACCCCCCCCCACTCGAAGGGAACTTGAGCCATCGGACACTGACTCTCTGAATTGTCAGCGTTGACAACCCTACAGTAGGCATGGGGTACAACCTGCTCCTGAGACACCAGGTGATGCCTCACTGCAGTCACACTGGCTCCTGTGTCTCTAAGAGCCTCAGCTTTCTTACCATTGATGGTAACCACCTGCCCATATTTTTTAGTGTTAGAGGGCAGGTAGCTTGTAGGGACCATCTCACTGTCTCCTAGTGAGACTAGGGTCATCTGAACAGGATCTCCACCCCCCGGGACCATCACTTCTTCTCCTAAGTGAACACTGGTCACTTGTCGGGGCGGAGCACCAGTGGGTGCTGGTTTTCCAAACAGGCGACACTTGGGGTCACTGGCTATGTGCCCCGGGTCACCACATTTGTAACAATTGAAGGGCCCCTTTGGAACAGGTCGACCTGTCGGGCCCCATTCTGCTTAGGGGGTGGGGGAGGCTGAGAACCTTTCTGCTGGTCCCCTTGGGGATTACTTTGGGGGCCTTTTTGGAACCCTTTCTGTTTTCCCTTGTCCCCCCCACTCTTCTGCTGGGGACCCTGCCCACCCTTGGCGGAGTCTCCCACTGGACCCTTGTGGACCCTGGTGCTGAGCCAGCGGTCCGCCTCCTCAGCAAGTTTCCTCGGGTTGGACAACTTGCTATCAATCAGGTGCTGGCGTAACTCAGGAAAACATTGATCAGACAAGTGCTCCCATGCAATTAAATCAAAGAGACCTTGAAAATCATTCACTTTGTTACCCTTCACCCAACCATCCAGTGCTCTGCAAAAAAAAGTCACAAACTCCACATACGTATTCCCAGGCCGCTTATTACACCCCCTAAACTTCTGCCTATACATTTCAGGGGTAAGCCCATACCTGGTCATTAAAGCTTCTTTCATATGGGGATAGGATCTCTGGTCTTCAGTGGGCAAATCTAGCAGGGTGTCCCTTCCTTCGCTAAGGAACCTTCCCCATAACCCCGCTCCCCAATCCTTCTCAGGGACCCGGTGGGAAAGCATGGCTACCTCATATGCCCTAAACCACTGTCCTATGTCATCCCCCTTAAAGAACTCTTTAACTACATCTTTGGGGATGTGCACTCTTGACTCTACCTGCACCGGCGTTGTGCTGCCACCAGAGGGAGGATGATCCAAGGCTTTCTCTTTTAGACTCATCTCCCTCATTTTCATATCATACTCAAACTGGAGTTTTCTTTCTTCCAGAGCCATTTTTTTGCTTTCAAGCTCCATTTGGCCCTTCAAATTCAATTCTGCCATCTTGATCTCATGATCCCTGGTTGCCTGTCTGTCTGCCAGCTCCTCTGGCGACAGGCCTCTGCCAAAGCTAAGAACGCTGTCTGGTTTTTCCAGACCCACAGGATCCACAGGTGCATTCTGATCCTCAGGTGCCTTCCTAGATTCAATCCAGGCCCTCATGGCCTTGTAGAACTCAGGTTTGTTTCTGCATCCTGCGTGTGGAACCTTGAGTTTCCTGCAAAAATAACTCAACTGCTTCTTTGTGTAGTCATCCAGCTTTGATGCATCCCATTCTAGCCCCTGCGCACTAGAGGCTATGGACTCTCCTCCATCAATGCTGTTTGTGCCAGGCATGTTTGCAACACTAGGGATCTTCTTCTCTAGCAAAATTAAAAAATCAAAAAGTCTGTGGCTAAGTTACTGGACTGTAATCACTATGCAATGGTCAGTAGCTAAGGTAAAACACTGCAAATGTAAATTCGCGAATCCCACCGCTGCCACCAATGTAGGAAGGGGGAGTCTCTGGTTGGCGCAGTGCAACACTGGCGACAAGCAGGGCCTCTCTCTTCCTCGTCAGGGCTGAGGGTTACCTTCAAGACAACCTCTGCTTACCCTCTAGGTAGTGTGGCTTAAGCAGTCTTAGGCTAATCTCTGGGGCATGTAGGGCTAAACATTTGCAATATTACACCAACACCACCAACCCACCACACAATGACACCAAACTGTATTTGTAAAAATATATGTTCTTTATATAAATCTCAAGCAGGCTTGTAAATACAGTCTTGGTTACTTTAAATGCAGGTTCCAGTTACTCTTTATGAAAAAGGCACAGTTCTTGAATAAATGCGGTCTTTTGGGCCTTCTGCCCAGCTTTAGAAAGGTTCCAGTGTCTTATAGCGCTTCAAGGCGCTTCCCGCTGTCTCCGCTCTTGAAATGAGTCACCCTTCGGGGCTCGACTCGGGGAGAGGGGGGCCGCGGGCCTCGGAAAGCGTCAGGCGGGGCCTCGGGGGCCAGGAGCAGAGCGCGCCTCTGACTCTGGGGCGGCTCGCGCTGCCAAGCAAGCAGCCGCTGCGAGGCTCCCGGGGTGCCTGAGATCAGACCGCGCGGTGCGAGCTCAGATTGCAGGACGCTCGCGCCGCGGAGGGGGGCAAAGACAGTACCTTTCACTTCTTGTGGTGATCCTCGGAGAGGGCGGCTGAAGGGGGAGCTGTCCCACGTCGCGTTGCTTCCTTGACGGGCGATGCGAGCTGCGGCTCGAGGCAGCAGGTCACGGGTCACCCAGGGCGGCGGTGCTCGATGGGGGCACAGGTCCTTTTCACTCAGTCTTCTCGTCCGTCCTGACGGCGGCGGCTGGGTGTGGCGCAGTGGCAGTACGGTCCCCAAGTGCGGGACGTACCCAGCCAAAGTGCCGGTCGCGGTGATGTCCCTTCAGCGGGGCAGCAGGCCAGACGCTGATTAGCGAGGGAGATGACAAGGGCGGCAGTCCGTCTTTGCGGGGAAATCTACGGCGCTTGTGCCCAGTAGACTCCGGTGCTTGGACCGGACGGGTCCTCCGTTACTTTGCTCTCGTGGGGCCAGGTGCAGATGCCGTCACGGTGTTCAGGCCAGCGGCGGGCTGGGCTTCACGTTGTTATGGCGATCTGCTCACCCACGGTCACGGTGTGCAGGGGGCTTGATGCTCTCGTCTTCCTCAGACAGCGCTGCAGCGATAAGCAGCACACACAGCAGATGCTTTGGTCAGGGGTTAGCGCTCACTGTTCCTGGAGCGCTGGTCAGGGGGGCAAGTTCAGCAGCAAGCCCTTGGAGATCTTTTAGCAGAGTTTGGCACAAAGTTCAAAATAAAGTAAAAGTCTCTTGTAGTCTTTTTCTCTTCCTCTCCTTTGGCAGCAAGGCACCAGACACAGGCCAGAGTCAGCACTCCTCCTTGTAGTCCTTCCAGGTCCTTCTCTTCGGGCAGAGTTTCTCTTGTAGCACAAACAGGATCTAATTTACCAGGAGCAGGGCTCCTACTTTTATACCCAGTTTCTTTTGTTCTAGCAAGCCAGGGGGGCCTCTGCATAACTGCTCCAGTCTCTGAGTACTTGTTGTGGGTACTTATGACTTCTGCATTCAGTGTGAGGGCAGGCACATCAGCCGCTCCCCAGGGGGGCGGAGCCGGCATTGAGAGGGCAGGAGTGGCCTGAGCACTTTGTTTACAAGCTTCGGTCCTTCCTGGGCCAGGTGCAGGCTGAGTCATCAGTCGCTCCCCAGGAGGGCGGAGCCAGCATTGTGGTGGCAGGGGCACAGCCTGATGCATCATTCAGGGGAAACTCCCACCACCCATTAAGGGGTCCTCCTGCTAATCACTACCTGTCAACTCCCAGCCCTGTCACTCACACACACCAGACAGTCAGATCCACATCCAAGCAGAGGCGGGCTGAAATGGTTAGGCAAGCAAATGCTAACTTTCTAAAAGTAGCATTTGCAAACACAGGATATTAAAATAAACTTTACTAAAAGAAGTATTTTATTATTCTGAGTTCAGGCATACTAAACACGAATTTCTACCATGTTCCCTGAGCCTGCTGGGATTATAGAGTGTAATAATTCCAGCAGCTCATCTGGCCTAGAAGGGAACAGGTAGCCTTACAATAGTGAAAAACGACTTTGGCAGTAATTCACTATTAGAACATGCCACACACATCAGGGCATGTTCTACCTTACACTTACAATGCACCCTGCCCTCTGGCCTACCATAGGGGTGACTAATATGAAGGTTAAGGGAAGGTTTAGGGGCTGGCAAGTGTGGGCACTTGCCCAGCCAGGGTGACAGTACCAGACTGCACGCAGGTTCTGCAATGGCAGACCCTAGACACATTTTAAGGCTGCTTCTGTGGGTGGCGCAACCAGCGCTGCAGGCCCACTAGCAGTATTGGCATTCACAAGCCCTGGCACTCCTGGTGCACTTTACTAGGGACTAACAGTGAATCCAATGAACCAATCATGGACATCAATCATATGTACACTTTACAGTAGGGAGCACTTGCACTGCGGCACGGGTTGGCCGTGGCGCAGTGCCCCGAGTAGCAGACACCATCAAAACATTGGAGGCACAACAGCAAAAAGTGGAAGGGAAACTCACGCCAAGGTGCCAGGTCTAACATCATCTATATACCTTTTATATAGAATTAGATTTGTGATCCATTTTTGCTGACTGAGAATGTGATCCAACTCGAACCGGAACATGAAAATGTTAGCATACGTTGGTGTGGTGCAATTTCCCATGGAAGTGCCCGAAGATTGAATAAAAAAAGGTCCTCCATTTGGAGAAAGGTCTGTGGCACGTCAGCCTTCATGCGGAAGGTCTCCAGCTCCTCAGTGCTATTAGGGTGCTATGATGGATCCTTGTGGGGCTCACTGCAGAGATCACAGAAAAGCTGCTCAGAGAAGACCGCAAAGATTTTGAGGAGGTATTGCAGGAAGGCAGCTTAGCGGCGAACAAAGTTATCAGCACCGCAGCTGATGGAGTGACGCTGTCTGCACACTCCTACGGGCACAAAATCTGTGCCAGACGGTAATTCAGGCTCTGTTTAACCTCACTAAAAAACGGAGACACAGTCTCGAATTCTCAACCTCCCCTTCTCAAGTTCAACCTTGTTTGGCACTCACACAGATGAGGAAACGTCAAGGATGAAGACGGAGCTTGATACCCTGAAGGCGGTCGGGCTTGTAAAAAGAGATGAGTTCAGGCATCGTTACAGCGATCGGCGGCCCTTCCATCAGAGGGTTCAAACCCCTCACTGGCAAAGGCAGCAACATCAGCAAAGCCAATCAAGATCATATTTCCAGGGCAGTCGTCCCCCCCAGAGGAAGAGGAACCCCTCGTCAATCCACCGCCTCAGCGAAAACACCATCTAAGCAATGAGTGTCTGCTTCCCCTGTCACCGTTTACCACTCCAGTGGGGGAAGTATTGCCAACTATCTAGAAGAGTGATGCCGAAGGACAAACAACAGCCTTCCAGTTCAGGCTAGACCCGTTCCCACGCTGATGCGACCTGAAACCTTTGGCGTCGAAACCGAGACCCGAGCTTTGGAGCCGTAAGCTTCGGAACCAAAAATCTCAACGCCGAAATAAACTTCTAAAGAAGGAACAACAGCTAAAGAGTCTAGGACAGAATTAGCACCGGATACGAAAAAAAAGAAATCCTAATCCACCCAGAATCTGGACACATTCATGCCGAACTTCCGGAGAAAAGGAAAATGAGCTTATTAGAGGACTACCACATTCCTTTGAAAAACTGTGGCTCTTTACAATTCTGAAGACTCTCTTATTACACCTACTCATTCCCCTACACCACCATCACCTGACCTACAATATGCAGCAGATGATGAAAATGATGACTTAATGACTACGCACCACAACATGTCCCACAGGACATGATGATAACATCGGGTACATCAATAGAGCTGCTCAATACCATGGGGTAGATCTACATAAGGAGAGTTTAGAAGAGGATCTTATATTAGAGACCTTTAGCTCATCTTAAAGAACAATACAAACCTTACCAATGTTAAAGGCCCTGCTTAAACATACGGATGACATCTTTCAAGACCCTGTCAAAGCCAGGATCATCACTCCCAGGGTAGAGAAAAAATACCAGACTGCACCTATTGACCCAGTGTACATTAAGGGACATTTACTTTAAGACACTTTAGTCATCACTAGTGCTCGTTGGAGAGCTAACTCCCAAACCACAGGGGACACCTCACCTCCAGATAAAGAGTTCCAATTCAGGGGAGGGGAATTCATATCGCCCGACGCCCGAGACATCTAGATTTCTTGCAAGGGCAAGAAGTTTTAATGTCTGTTTTGTCCCAAGGACAAGTGGACCAAGCAGTATAGTAAATTGAGACACCTGACGAAAACAACATGCTTTATAGAAGAGCGAGTCACATTACACAAGGATGCATTCATATTTTATTTCTCTAGGTGAGGGGAGATTAAAAGATTTGTCCGGACTCACAGGCTGTTGAGCAGACACCAAGATCAATACAGAAATTGCACAGCGCTATCAGCTAAGAGGTTGTCATCTTTCCCCACAAAGATTTCTTATGGCTTCGGGGCTCCTCTTCTGGCCCTTTCATTCCTCAAAGCAAGAGGGAAACATGACGCAGCTTCTGCAGTCCGAGAACAGCCACAGCATCTGCGGGTAAAAACCTGGCGGACCCTGCTCTCTTCTGGACTCTTTGTTCACCCTTCAGATGTGCTGCTCTGGGCCTCTCAGATACAGCCCCCAGGTCGCTCCCCACTCACTCACATTTGAGGCCTGCAGTGAAGTAATTCACGGGCCACTGCCATCGCACATTCGTCTCCCTCTGCACTTATCTAGTGCTAGTGCACTCCACTGGCCTCACCTACAGCCTCTGCTCCCCACCCTGGGCATCTCATGTTTCAACCAGGGTCTATATGAAAGCTCCTTACTTCCCTACGGCTCTCATGCAGCCTCCTGGCCCACCGGATGTTAATTTCCTTTCCATGAGCCTCTCACGTCTTACCTGGTGCCTGCACTATGCTTTTTTTTTCTCCTCGTGGCTTATCTGATCCAGCCTTTTGCCAGTGCCTTCAACTAGAACACAATGTGTTTTTCACTTGTCCCTTCAGCCTCCGTGAATGAGAGGCTGAAAGAAGAAATTAGAAGGTGCAAAACATAGTTTGCCTTTGCAGGCAGGCTTGCGAGTAATATATTTACCACAAACTGAAAGCCCTGAGCCTCAATTTGAATTAAATATTGTTACCAAAATCTTGCACTTAAAGGGACTTTACATGCTTTTTTGTGCAGCAGTAAGCATGACTTTAGGCAAGCATTGGGGCGCTCGACCAAGGGTGATCTCTGCTATAGCCAGGACGAAAGGCATCCATTTACAATGTCTGCTGCAGGATAGGTGACCTCAGGCCCTCACAGGAACTAAAGCTCTAGTCTCACTTAAGACAGGCATGTCCACAGGCATCCCAATAACACATATTTTATCTAATTTATTGCAAGCAAGTCTCTGAAAGCTCTTCTTGACCTTGCTGCCCCTGCAAACGCCATTAAAGTTCTGGTCAAACCACTTGCTCCTATGCGGTTTAGAAAGATATAGTTGTTTTAGGAAGCGTTTAGTACAAGGGGTTAAACTTTATCTAACCACAACCAATCCTGGAAGATTAGGACAGGAGGACCATGAAAATGTAACACTTGCCCAGGATCACACAATGTAGTTAAGTGGTTGTGATTAGATGTTAGAGGCTCCGCACCCTTGTATGGCAGTCGATAATTAAGCCACATTTCCATAAGAGCCTGGTGCATTGTGCCTACATGAGCCAGAAATGTACTTCAAATGTACTGGGAGGGGTAAATAGTTAAAGCAGTATGTATGGCAGGACAGAGTGTTTATGCAGTGCACAGAAAAGCACTTCTTAAAAATAGATTGAAAGTAAACTCCATTGAGAAGTAAGTATGTCCAAAGAAATCTGCCTCTAGTGCCCCAAATTCTCTTTCTCAGCTACATCTTGTAATGGAGCTGAACACCAAATGCCACCACAGATCCAAGGCTCTTAATGCCAGGCAGTCAGGAAGGACGTTTTATTATGCTGGAAAGTAATCACATACAAAACAAGTAAATACACTACATGGAAAAGTACCAGTTAGAAGCTGCTTAAAGCAGAAACAGCTACCTTTGCAAACCTCTCAGGAGAGGCAGTAGAAGCAATTGAATGTGTACTTATGCTGTTTATCAGCCAGCATAAATGACAAAAGTAACAACTATAGAACCTCCTCTACTAGCTACGTAACACCCCAACCACCACAAGCTATGTCCACTACCCTTTCCTTCTCCTGTTTGCAACTGTCATTTTTCTAATTCCCTGTTCAAGTCATCTATTTTCTCTTGCTGTGTCTAAAGTCTTTGCCGCTGGTCCAGTTTCCCATTGTGACCCAGTCTTGCCCCATGCTGTATTTCTTACCCCATCAATGTCTCCTTTCTTTTCTTGCTTTTTATCTAAATTCTTATACATCTCTAGCTAACTTTTGCTCCCTTCCTTTGCTCTCAAACTACCAGGGTAAAACCACTATACATCCATTTACCTGCCCTGCTGCTCACCTATCTCTTTCTACCCTCTACCATCCATATAGTTCGCTGTGTTTCTCATCTACCTTTTCTGTTAAACCCCAAACCTTCTCTCTTCTTTAAAAATCAGCATAATCCTAGCTTTGTTGTATTCCACTCCCCTGAAGCCATAAGTGGTTCCTTCTTTAACACCTCTCCCATTTTTAGCTGTGAACTAATGGGCCATCAGTGGTTGCAGAGGGTCATAGCCTTCCTCTGCAACTCCTCCTGCTCATCCCTTTACATCACTCCTCCCTCAGTACATCACAGCTTCCCTCTGTAACTCACCCAGCACACCCCGATACATCACTGGCTCTCCATGTAACCTCTTGGTCATCGCTGACTCACATTGTAACACCTTGTGAGAAGTTGGCCTGATATATGATGTTTCCAATTCTGGAACCACCTTGTATCAGTCCAAACAATCCCTTATGGTGTCTGGTTGTAAGTCAACCTTATTAGACAAGCTATCCTAGGGGTAGCATGCACTAAGAAGCCTAAAGGCTTAACTTAAGAGGTCGTGTTAAGCGAGCTGTTTTACCACATACAATCCTGTAATATCAAATGAAAGGACACCACACAAGTATATATTATAAAAATATATGTATTTATTACTAAAAACAATCCCCAGTATTCTTTATGAATAAAGGGGCACAAGCGTTAAATCAAAAGCACAGTATAACATACAAAGTTGCACAATTTAGGATGAGGCCAAGGGGCCACTCAAACCATATACTAAAAAAATGGTATAAGAGAGGCCATTCGATCAGTGGTTAGGCCTAGGGCCTAGGGAATCGCTGGGAGCAGTCTGGACAAGCAATGCTGAAGTCGGGAAAAGCCCGCGGGATTCGGGTGCAGTGCAGAAAGTGCACGCATGCATCAATGTTAACCAATGGTGCGTAAAAGTTACAAAGTTAGAGTTTAAGGACACTTCCGCTGAACCTAGAGGAACAAAACTTAAGACACAGACCCTAGAGGTGTGTACCAGTGTGGGAACACCGGCGTTGCAATGTTACCTCACCCACAGGAAGTGGGTGCACAGGGTCGAAGTTGAGTCGGGTTTCGTCACGCAGGCTCTTGGTGCTTGGAGCTAAAAGGGCTGCAGGCGAGGTGAAGTAGAAGTGTCCGGTGGAGTCCAAGGGTGGACTCAAGTCAAAAAGTACCTGAAAGCAGAGGGGACAGAGTCTGGGTCACTCAGCAGTGACCAGGGTGGAACCAGGACGGAACCAGGCAATGTCGGGCGCAATCAGGTGGTTGTCGAGGAGCTTCTCTCCGCTGTCACGTGGGCTCTGGGGCATCTACGAAGTCCAGGAGCAGGTCACGATCTGTCCCACGCAGGCTCTCGCTGTCGGCTTCAAGATTGGAGCAAACAACACTTGGCAAAAGCAATCCACGCGGAACTGGAAGATTGCTTCTCACTCGGACCAGGAGGGTCAGAGTGGGGGCTCCTTTTCAGGGGAGCTGGTGCAAATCTGGAGCAACCAGAATCACAAGTCGAATTTCAAGTTTCGTCGGCACAGGGGCCACAAGCCAGCTGGCAAGGGACTGGCCAACGCTTGGAGCCAAAAGAAGCAGAAGGGCCCCACGCAGCACTCGTCGAGTGTGGAGGGCTGAACTTCGGTGCAAGAGTGGCTCAGGGTTGGGGCTTCTCAAACCCCGTTGTACAGCTTCGAGGGTCACTCGTGGGCTGCACGGTCAGCGTCTCGTGGTCTTTCCAAGATGGCGTGCTCCACGCTTCTGGTCGCCTCCACGTGTCTCAGCTCTGCAGGGACTGTGGATCGGGCTGTTAGAAGGCAGGCAAGCTTGATCTCGTCGATCTCTGTCGCTCGAGTTCCGGCGGGAACTGCAACAAAGCAGACGTCGAGGCGTTGGATGGTGCCTGTTTGCACAGGGTTGTCACTCCTTGACCACAAGGGAGATTCTTCAATCTTCTACGTTGAGTAGGATGTCGAAGGGTCCAGAGTTTCGTTTCTTATGTTTCATCAGGATAATCTGAAGTGCATTGGCACTGCTCCCCCTCTTATTCGAATCTGGGTGGCTGGATTACCTGCTAGGTCCCCTCCTATGGGTGGGACCCAGGAAGTGGGTGGATACACCCCCTTCCTTTGATCCTGGCCGCGCTGGGACGGGGGCTGGAGTGCCCCAGAACCGGTTTGGCCGGATTATGCAAGGGGCAGCCTTGTGCTCCCCAGGCAGTGTCTGGTTTCTTTCAAACCTCCCTGCTACAATCCACTATCTCCTGTCTGGGGGTTGTAACACCGCCCTGCGACAGGAAACCCTTTGTCCAGGCCCCTTGGGCTGAGTTTCGGTCAGCTTCAGGGGGTCAGACTTGTGTCTGTGGCAGAAGCATCCATTTTGTGGATCTGAGGCCCTTTTAGAAATTAACCGCATTTAAGTAAAGTAACATGTCTTACCCCTCTAGAGGGGTGGAATGCTATCCCCGTCGCCAGAACTGGCGAGGGGATAGTATTCCAAATCGTATGACACCTTACACGACATGTTTTGATAAGGCCAAACCAGAGTTGCTATATAACCGCGAGGATTATAATGCACTTAAGAGTATATGGTATGGCATTATCCTGAAACAGCTTAGGGATTTGTTCCCGACGGCTGCAGACAGGCTCAGCTCATGCTAGAGCTCCATCTCACATTAAACCACGCACTCTGCCTCCAGGATTGATAAGGCCTGCCATAGGAGTGGCTCACAGGTTTATATGTGTCCAGATATAGGTTTAGATATAGGTATACTATATCTAAGCAAGGGGTGATTACACCACCTTGCCCCAGCTGAGTGATCAGCCAGTTGTGTCAATTTAAGAGCCAGCCAGGGGTGGCAAAAGATATGCTGCAGCCCCTGGTAGGCCTTGGTGGCACCTATGCCCTGAGCACCTATAGTGCATGGTACAGGGGCTGACAAGGAGTCCATTTCCAATTATGGTATGTACCTAGGGTACATGGAATCCATTTTACAGAGAGAGCAGATAGCCTGGGGCCCTGATTAGCAGGGAACCAGGCCAACTAAGTCAAAAACCAGCTAAACACAAGGCAAAAAAATTTGGGGTAACCATAGTCAGGTAGCCACCTTCCTACATACCCCCCCCCCCCCCCCCCCCAACGAAAGGAGATAAGGCTATCCTTGGCCAGGTAAGCCTATATTGCCTGAGTGGCCATATAAGGAAGTACCTGCACTAGCATGGGTACCCCCTGTCTCATGGTCCACTAAGCAGTCCCTCACCCTTGGGGTATTAGAGGGTCTCCACCATAGGGAATCACTACCTTGGGTGTGTTTATGCAAAGTTAAAGGCTGGTTTGGATATGGAGTATTGAAGTGAGGCTCCACTAATTTAGGGCTCAGCTTCCTCCAATTATCTTCCACCATGTGTGCCTTTCTTTCTTCAACTGAGTTGCACTGTGCTCTCAGGGTCAACCTCTGGCTACCTAAAGCTGGAGGCTGGGTCCCTCTGTGTGGCTTGCTGGAGGGACAGTTCAGGTTTGGGCCCTTTGGGTCCCAGGTTTGGCTGTGCCCAACAGAATCCATTTGTGGGAGGTCCCTAACTATTTTTAAGGGGGGTCCCTCAGGAGTTTTTAAAGTCTTCACCTCACTAGGGCTACTAGTTTTGGTGCCCCTAATCTGTTGATGGGGGTGCTTTATTTGACAGGGGGCCCTCTGAGTCTCACTGTCCTTCTTGTCCTCTGCAGCCCTGGGCTGACTAAGGCAAGGTAGAGAGGGGCAGGTTACCTGCTCCAGACTGGGTCCCACCTGAGAAGGGTCCACTGACATCAGAGGCTCTGTCAGGCTAGGCCCAACCACCTCTGGGGCAGTTCCTTCATCAGGGGTAAGATCAGGTCCCTGAGGAGGCTGATCCTTTCCTAAAGTCTGGTGAGGGGGAGATTTCTCACCCTCCTCTGTGCTCTCAGTTTGTGTGGAGTTATCCATCATTTCAGGCTTCACAACACACATACCAGTTTGAGTTTGGGCTGTGGCCATCACAGCCCCACCAACCTTTTCAGGAGGAGACTCAGTTTGAGTTTCTGCTGTTATCATAACAGCTTTGCTATTCTTTTCAGGAAGAGCTTCTGCTAAAGATGGGGCAGAGAGTTGCTCAGCCCTACCAACCTTTTCAGGAAGGACATCTTGAATTGGGGCTGTAGCCATTACAGCCCCACTAACCTTTCCATTGGAATTTACCATTCTAGAATGGGTTTCCTGTACACCCTCAGCCCAGGCTGAGATTTCTAAATCATTACCCAGTAGACAGTCCACAGGCAAGTTTGATGACACTGCCACTCTCTTTGGGCCAGTGACACCTCCCCAGCTGAGACTTACTACTGCCATGGGATGATTTGTCTGGATTCCATCAATGTTTGTTACCTGGTATGTGGCACCTGGTAAAAGTTGCTTAGAGGGGACTATGCAGTCAGCCACCATGGTGATGCTAGCCACTGTGCCTCTAAAGGCTTCAACTTTCAAACCATTGATGATGGGTTCTTGTCTATATTTGCTCAAGATATTTGGGCAATCAGAGAAGTTGGCAAACCCCATGCCAGTCTCATAAACAAGATTATTTGGTGATGGGGACCTGGATAGGCCAGGATTCACCTGTGCTCCAAAAGTAAACCCACCCAGATTCCTGGGTGTGCTCCCACTTCCTGGGGGATTACTGCTGACAGTAACAGGAGGTGTTGGAACTGGCTTTGGAGGTATATTTTCTTTATTGCTATTCTTGGGACAACAGGTGTCTGTTTTGTAATGCCCAACCTGTTTACAGGCATAACAATAAGGCTTTTTCTCAGTTGAAGAAGTGTCTTGGGACCCACCCCCATTCTTGGAGTTTTGGGGCCCTGGGGAAGTCTTTTCTTTACTTTTATCCCCACCCTTATCTTGAGGCTTGGTAGACTCCTTCTTCTGGTTACTGTCCTGATTCTTAGGCCTAATCCTGGTTCTGACCCATTTATCTGCCCTCTTTCCCAATTCTTGGGGAGAGGTCAAATCTGAGTCCACCAGGTGCTGGTGTAAGAGCTGGTTCTGACAATTACTTAGGATCTGCTCCCTCATAATCAAATTATACAATCCTGTAAAGTCATGTACTTTGCTGCCATGTAGCCAACCCTCCAGAGCCTTAGTAGCACAATCTACAAAATCAGTCCAGTCCTGTGTCTGTGTCTTCTGGGTGTCTCTGAACTTCAACCTGTACTGTTCAGTGGTTAAGCCAACCCCATCTATTAGGACACTTCTCAGGACTTTGTAATTGTTTGCATCCTCATGTCTAACAGTGAGGAGCTTATCTCTCCCTTTCTCTGAAAAGGAGTACCATAAGATTGCTGCCCACTGTTCCTCAGGAACCTGCTGTACCATGCAGGCTCTCTCAAGAGCAGTTATCCATTTGTGGATGTCATCCCCTTCCTTGTAGGGGGGCACAATCTTTGTCAGGTTTCTACTATCATAGGACCTGGGTTTCTCTTTAGGAATATTGCTGCCACCAGTGGCATCTAAGCCACACATTTTCTGTTCTCTTGCCAAGGCAAGTCTAGCTTGAGCCAGGGCTACCTCCTCCCTCTCTATCTGGAGTTTGACAGCTCTCATCCTGGCCTTATGCTCTATCTTTTGTGAAGCAGTCATACCTCTCTGAGATTCTCTTGAGGCACTAGAAATATGAGAGTCCGCTGATGGAGATCTCACTCTTCTGTTGCCTGGGAGAATGCTCTGGTGGGATCTGGGGAGGTGCTGGCCCTCTCCATTTCCCAGTAGGTTTAAGTTGGCCTGGTTAAGCCTGGCAACTACAACCTGGTTAACCCCTTGATCCTGATCTTCAGGGTCATCTACCTCTGAGTCCTCCTCCTCTTCTACCTCCTCATCTTCCTCCTCTGGGGTGGTCTCAGTGGCTGTGGGGTCCACTCAATCTCCTGATTCTAAGGGAACTGCATTTGCCTTTTCCAAGTCATCCTGTTCTAGAATGGCTATCAGGGAAGGACTGGTGGGACTTCTGCCCCTTTTTAACCCTCTTGAGATGCACAAGGCAACCAAGTCTTTGTGGGTTAGTTTGTCATAGCTGGAAGTTGCCTGGGTAAGGTCAACTGTCACAGGAACAGACCCTGAGGCTTTTCCTGTGTCAGACATGACTCTAGTGTGGTGTAAGTGATGCACCTACCTACACTAAGTGTTTCCCTACTGTACCTTGCTAGTGAGTTGTAGTCAGGGTGTGCTAATCCCTTTAATCTACAACTACTAAGTTCAGTAGAACTTAAATATGCTAAGCTTTTGATTTATATGTACCTAGAGGTACTTGATGTGATCTTTCAATTTGATAAAAAGATTGCAATGGTAAAACAACAGCAAGCTCAAATCCGCACCGCTGCTCACCAATGTGAGAAGTTCGCCTGATATATGATGTTTCCAATTCTGGAACCACCTTGTATCAGTCCAAATAATCCCTTATGGTGTCTGGTTGTAAGTCAACCTTATTAGACAAGCTATCCTAGGGGTAGGATGGACTAAGCAGCCTAAAGGCTTAACTTAAGAGGTCGTGTTAAGCGAGCTGTTTTACCACATACAAGGGGCCACTCAAACCATATACTAAAAAAATGGTATAAGAGAGACCATTCGATCAGAGGTTAGGCCTAGGGCCTAGGGAATCGCTGGGAGCAGTCGGGACAAGCAATGCTGAAGTCGGGAAAAGCCCGCGGGATTCGGGTGCAGTGCAGAAAGTGCACGCATGCATCAATGTTAACCAATGGTGCGTAAAAGTTACAAAGTTAGAGTTTAAGGACACTTCCGCTGAACCTAGAGGAACAAAACTTAAGACACAGACCCTAGAGGTGTGTACCAGTGTGGGAACACCGGCGTTGCAATGTTACCTCACCCACAGGAAGTGGGTGCACAGGGTCGAAGTTGAGTCGGGTTTCGTCACGCAGGCTCTTGGTGCTTGGAGCTAAAAGGGCTGCAGGCGAGGTGAAGGAGAAGTGTCCGGTGGAGTCCAAGGGTGGACTCAAGTCGAAAAGTACCTGAAAGCAGAGGGGACAGAGTCTGGGTCACTCAGCAGTGACCAGGGTGGAACCAGGACGGAACCAGGCAATGTCGGGCGCAATCAGGTGGTTGTCGAGGAGCTTCTCTCCGCTGTCACGTGGGCTCTGGGGCATCTACGAAGTCCAGGAGCAGGTCACGATCTGTCCCACGCAGGCTCTCGCTGTCGGCTTCAAGATTGGAGCAAACAACACTTGGCAAAAGCAATCCACGCGGAACTTGTAGATTGCTTCACACTCGGACCAGGAGGGTCAGAGTGGGGGCTCCTTTTCAGGGGAGCTGGTGCAAATCTGGAGCAACCAGAATCACAAGTCGAATTTCAAGTTTCGTCGGCACAGGGGCCACAAGCCAGCTGGCAAGGGACTGGCGAACGCGTTGAGTCAAAAGAAGCAGAAGGGCCCCACGCAGCACTCGTCGAGTGTGGAGGGCTGAACTTCGGTGCAAGAGTGGCTCAGGGTTGGGGCTTCTCAAACCCCGTTGTACAGCTTCGAGGGTCACTCGTGGGCTGCACGGTCAGCGTCTCGTGGTCTTTCCAAGATGGCGTGCTCCACGCTTCCGGTCGCCTCCACGGGTCTCAGCTCTGCAGGGACTGTGGATCGGGCTGTTAGAAGGCAGGCAAGCTTGATCTCGTCGATCTCTGTCGCTCGAGTTCCGTCGGGAACTGCAACAAAGCAGACGTCGAGGGCTGGATGGTGCCTGTTTGCACAGGGTGGTCACTCCTTGACCACAAGGGAGATTCTTCAGTCTTCTACGTTGAGTAGGATGTCGAAGGGTCCAGAGTTTCGTTTCTTATGTTTCATCAGGATAATCTGAAGTGCATTGGCACTGCTCCCCCTCTTATTCGAATCTGGGGGGCTGGATTACCTGCTAGGTCCCCTCCTATGGGTGGGACCCAGGAAGTGGGTGGATACACCCCCTTACTTTGATCCTGGCCGCGCTGGGACAGGGGCTGGAGTGCCCCAGAACCGGTTTGGCCGGATTATGCAAGGGGCAGCCTTGTGCTCCCCAGGCAGTGTCTGGTTTCTTTCAAACCTCCCTGCTACAATCCACTATCTCCTGTCTGTGGGGTTGTAACACCGCCCTGCGACAGGAAACCCTTTGTCCAGGCCCCTTGGGCTGAGTTTCGGTCAGCTTCAGGGGGTCAGACTTGTGTCTGTGGCAGAAGCATCCATTTTGTGGATCTGAGGCCCTTTTAGAAATTAACCGCATTTAAGTAAAGTAACATGTCTTACCCCTCTAGAGGGGTGGAATGCTATCCCCGTCGCCAGAACTGGCGAGGGGATAGTATTCCAAATCGTATGACACCTTACACGACATGTTTTGATAAGGCCAAACCAGAGTTGCTATATAATCGCGAGGATTATAATGCACTTAAGAGTATATGGTATGGCATTATCCTGAAACAGCTTAGGGATTTGTTCCCGACGGCTGCAGACAGGCTCAGCTCATGCTAGAGCTCCATCTCACATTAAACCACGCACTCTGCCTCCAGGATTGATAAGGCCTGCCATAGGAGTGGCTCACAGGTTTATATGTGTCCAGATATAGGTTTAGATATAGGTATACTATATCTAAGCAAGGGGTGATTACACCACCTTGCCCCAGCTGAGTGATCAGCCAGTTGTGTCAATTTAAAAACCAGCCAGGGGTGGCAAAAGATATGCTGCAGCCCCTGGTAGGCCTTGGTGGCACCTATGCCCTGAGCACCTATAGTGCATGGTACAGGGGCTGACAAGGAGTCCATTTCCAATTATGGTATGTACCTAGGGTACATGGAATCCATTTTACAGAGAGAGCAGATAGCCTGGGGCCCTGATTAGCAGGGAACCAGGCCAACTAAGTCAAAAACCAGCTAAACACAAGGCAAAAAAATTTGGGGTAACCATAGTCAGGTAGCCACCTTCCTACACACCTTGTTCGAGGCATATGAGCTGCAGATTGCACACTATGCATAGATTGCCACCTAGTGTTGGGCCCGGATGTTTGCAGTTTGTTTTGTAGAAAAGTCTTTGGAAGTCACGGGATAGGTGACTCCTCTTTTGGATGATACTGCGCATGGTCATCGGCTCCATCCCCAGATTGTTTTTTTCCGCCACCGGGCTCGGATGTGTTTCCAGCGCTCCATGTTGAAACTGAATTCCTTCAGCGCGCAATCCTCACCAACTTTCAGAAAATAAGTTTCGAACGCTTCTCCACTCGACGCTACTCTTCAACGTCGAATACCTCGATTCCGGTCGTCGTCGACAGCCTTCGGGCCTAGCTAGGCCTCGACTCCAGCTCATGGAAAGGACTCCCTTCAAAAAGTGTCCTCAATGTGGGTTGAAGTTTCCCCACACCGACCTCCACGAGGTGTGTAACCTGCCTTTCTCCGGAGCACGAGGCAAAGGACTGCTCAGCTTGTGCCTCTTTCCGCTCCAAAAAGAATATCCGGGACCGAAGAGCGTGAAGAACTATGGCTTGATCTTCAACTTCCATTCCGGACGACATCTATGAGGAAGACCAGAACAACAAGACGTCGACAGCGGTTCCGAACAGGAAGAAGATTCGGATGTCAAGGACATCACTCCAGCGCAAAGGGTCGTAAGTAAGACTGTCGACCTCAACCCTTCCTCGACACCCCCAAAGAAGGCCCCGGTCACACCCTCGCCCTCGGGTGCACACCGACACTACGCTTCTACTGCCCCACCTTCGGGCCCGGCGAAGAAGCCAATTAAGCCTTCAGGCGACTCGGGCTCGAGTCAGCCTTCCCATGGTGCCGGCGCCAACTTACCGGCACTAAAAAAGACATCGACGCCGGCTATGCCGACGCCTAAACCATCGGCACCGAAACACACAACTTCTTCGGCACCGAAACCCAGGTCGGAACCAAGTAAACCTTCGGATTCCAAAACACAATCAGAACCGAAAAAAGCATTGGATCAGAAGAAACTACCGGATCCGAAAACAACACCCGACCCGAAAAAACATCCGGAACCAAAAAAACATTCGGAGCCGAGAAAACATTCGGAGCCGAGAAAAAGTTCCGGCCTCCCCGATAAAGGACGTAGTCAAAAAACCAAAGCAAGCCGCTTCGGTGCCGAAACATTCTCCAGCACCTACAGATCGGCCTCCGGCAGAAGACGTATATTATCCAGACTCTGCTCAAAAGACTCTGGCTAAAGACTCAATCACTGGACAGTTGTTTTTGGCCCCGAAAAAGCGACCACTGGACAAACCAGCCCCAGCTCCGCATCCAAAGAGAAAGGACATGGCTACCTCGCCTTTAAGACCGCCTACTCCTTCTCCTCCACCTATGCCATCACCACAAACTCCCATACCACAGCATTCCCCAGCATCCTCTCATAGGGATGATAGTTCTGATGATATGGGGGGTAACATGCCTGATCCAGACACACCTGCAGGATCACCCGACCCGTGGAATGATTACACCACTCCAGATGTCCCAAATGTCCCTCAGGATGACTTATACCCCTCACGGCCTTCCCCACCGGAAGATACCATAGGGTTTAATGAATTAATACACAGGGCTGCACAATATCACGGGGTAGACATACACACAGACCCGGTAGACGAAGACTTCCTGATGGATAACTTTGATAACGCACAAAGGTCTACATCCATCTTACCAATGCTCAAAGGAGTAATTAAACACGCTTCTGAAGTCTTCAAAGATCCAGTCAGAACTAGAATCATTAATCCTCGTATAGAGAAAAAATATAAACCCGCCCCTTCAAATCCAACATACATTAAGGGACCAGTACCACTAGACTCGCTTGTAGTTTCCATCGTACGCAAGAGAGCAAACTCCCAAACATCAGGTGATGCTGCTCCACCCGATAAAGAGTCTAAGTTATTAGACGCATCAGGAAAGAGAACTGCGTCTCAAGCAGCAAACATGTGGTGTATCACCAACACACCGGCATTGCTAGCTAGATATGATAGAGCACATTATGACAAATTAGAGTCAATAAAGACACACCTCCTTGATAATTACAGGGATAGGGCACACAAACTCATCCAAGAGGGTAAAAGCATTACAAATACCTCCATCAGGTGTGCCCTCGACGCAGCAGATACTGCGTCTAGAGCAGTCAACACCAGCGTCTTACTACACAGGCACGCCTGGCTATGTATATCAGGATTCAAACCTGCGGTACAAACTGCCATTCTTAATCAACCTTTTGATGAGCAACACCTATTTGGACCCAATGTGGATGTATCTCTTGAAAAAATGAAAAAAGATACAGACACCGCCAAATCTATGGGAGCCCTGCAGTCGCAGGCTCCCAGACGTTCATTTCGTCGCTCATCCTATAGAAGTGCCACCAGAGGATACTCCTCAGACACAGCCTCAGCCTCATACAAAGCCCCTACACAATCCACTTATGGCAAGGGCTACCAAAGGGGTGGGTACAGGGGTAACAACAACAAGGGCAGAGGTAAAAATAACAATTCTCGCTCTGCCTCTACCCATGCCCAATGACTCCCTTCCTCTTCCCCCGCCCCACTCCACTCCTGTTGGGGGAAGATTCCAACAATACCTGCCAGCCTGGGAAAACATCACATCAGACAGGTGGGTGTTACAAATGATTCAATCAGGTTATTGTCTGGAACTAAAATCTACCTCCCCAAACATACCACCCAGGCAGCGCCCAATGTCACAGGAACATTTAGCATTGCTCAGACAAGAGGTAATATCCCTCCTGCAGAAAAATGCAATAGAGATAGTTCCAGAGCACCACAAAAACAAAGGAGTGTACTCACTGTATTTCCTGATACCAAAAAAGGACGGATCACTAAGACCCATCCTAGACCTCAGACCTCTAAACGTTTACATTCAGTCGGACCATTTCCATATGGTCACACTTCAACAGGTCCTTCCACTACTGGTGCTAAACGACTTCCTTGCCACTTTAGATCTCAAGGACGCCTACTTCCATATTCCCCCCACGCTGCGCACAGGAAATATCTCAGATTCGTGCTAGACGGGCAGCACTACCAGTTCAAAGTGCTCCCATTCGGAGTCACAACAGCGCCAAGGGTGTTTACCAAATGCCTAGCAGTAGTCGCAGCACACTTAAGAAGACAGCACATATATGTCTTCCCATATCTGGACGACTGGCTCATAAAAGCGAGCTCATAAAAGCCAGTGTGTACAACACACCCACGCTACCATTCAACTGCTTCACAACAACAAGTCGCATCTACAACCCTCACACATGCAACAGTATCTCGGCGCTACAATAAACACCCAACTAACACTAGCGTATCCCTCTCCAGCAAGGATAACAAGTGTACAAACTCTTCTAACAAAATTCAAGCCACAACACTCACTACCAGCTCGATTGTTAATGCAGCTCATAGGAATGATGGCATCTTGCATATTCGTAGTTCCCACGCAAGATTGCAAATGCGTCCACTGCAAGAGTGCCTAGCATGACAATGGAACCAGGCTCAAGGTCAACTAACAGACCTAGTGTTGGTAGACGGTCGGACTCATCGTTCTCTGCAATGGTGGAACACCAAAAACCTTTCCAAAGGGCGACCGCTTCTAGAACCAGTTCCTCAAATAGTCTTAACAGCGGACGCATCGCTCTCCGGCTGGGGAGCCCACCTCCTGCACCGCAACAAAAGCGATTGCACATCAACCACCTAAAGCTACTAGCTGTGTTTCTAGCCCAAAAAGCTTTTCAAACTCAAGTGTCAGGCAAAGCTGTCTTAGTCCGCACAGACAATATGACAGCTATGTATTACATAAACAAACAAGGAGGGACACACTCTCTGCAGCTCTCTCAGTTAGCACAGCAGATATGGAGATGGGCTATACCACTAAAAATCTTCCTATTAGCCCAACACGTCCCAGGAGTACAAAACACCATGGCAGATCTACTAAGTCGACAAATTTCAGCAAATCCACGAATGGGAACTTCATCCACAAGTTCTTCATCCATTCTTTCAAATGTGGGGGCAACCTCAGATAGACCTCTTTGCCACCCACGAAAACGCAAAATGCCCAAACTTTGCCGCCAGATACCCACACCCCCATTGTCTAAAGGCAATGCGATATGGATGAACTGGTCAGAACTATTTGCGTACGCTTTTCCTCCTCTCCACTACTTCCGTTAGTGGTACGCAAACTGCAACAACATTCCCTGGCACTCATCCTAGCCGCTCCAACTTGGGCCAGACAACCGTGGTACACCACACTGTTGCAGATGTCTGTAGTACCACACCAAAAACTAAACCTATCTCCACGCTTATTAACACAGAACCATGGAGAGATCAGACACCCGGACCCAGCTCAGCTCAACCTAGCGATCTGGCTCCTGAGGTCATAGAGTTTGGTTACCTCAACCTTCCCCCTGAATGTATGAACGTTATTAAAGTAGCTAGACGTCCCACCACTAGAGCATGCTACGCTGCTAAGTGGAAAAGGTTTGTCATATACTGCCAAAACAACCAAATTAATCCCTTAGATGAGTCTATTCAACACATCATTGGATATTTATTGCACCTTCAAAAGCCTACACGTCTATCAGGTTACACCTTGCAGCCATTGCATCATACTTGCAAAATAGACAACATCTCTCTCTTTTTAAAGTGCCAGCTATTAAAGTTTTTATGGAAGGAGTCAAAAGAATAATTCCTCCCAGAACCCCAACTGCACCAGTGTGGAATCTAAATGTGGTTCTCGCAAGGTTAATGAGACCTCCCTTTGAACCATTACATAAATGTGAATTGCAATTTCTAACCTGGAAAGTAGCTTTCCTAGTAGCCATTACTTCCCTCAGGAGGGTTGGTGAATTACAAGCATTTACCATTCAAGAACCCTTTCTACAAATGCATCATAACAAAGTGGTTATTCGTACTAATCCAAAATTCCTTCCAAAAATCATTTCACCTAACTCAATCTGTTGAGCTGCCCGTATTTTTCTCGCAGCCTCAGTCGCAGAAAGAGCTCTACACACTTTAGATGTCAAGAGAGCATTGCTGTACTACCTTGAAAGGACAGAAGCTTTTCGTAAGATAAAACAACTTTTTGTGTCTTTCTCACCGCCACATAAAGGCAATCCCATATCAAAATCAGGGATCGCTAGGTGGATTGTTAAATGTATACAAATAAGTTATAAAAAAGTCAAGCGTACATTTACAATCCCACCAAAAGCCCATTCTACCAGGAAAATAGGGGCTTCAATGGCATTCTTAGGGAACATTCCCCTAGATTATATATGCAAAGCTGCTACATGGTCTACACCGCACACATTCACAAAGCACTACTGTGTAGATGTGCAAACTAAACAACAAGCCTCTGTGGGCCCGGCTGTACTAAAAACTCTGTTTCAAGCAACTGCAACAGATACTGGTGGTCGCCGCTAGGTGTGGGAACTGCTATGTAATCTATGCATAGTGTGCAATCTGCAGCTCATATGCCTCGAACGGAAAATGCTACTTACCAGTATGCATCTGTCCCTGGCATGTAGAGCTGCAGAGTTGCACACGCCCACCCGCCTCCCCGGCTACCTTCATCTGTTCCAGTATTATCTCAATTAGATACATATCACATGGACATCACTATCTCTTATACAGCTCCATCACTTCCCTAATGGTGAAAAACAATCTGGGGATGGAGCCGATGACCATGCGCAGTATCATCCAAAGGAGGAGTCGCCTATCCCGTGACTTCCAAATACTTTTCTACAAAACAAACTGCAAACATCCGGGCCCAACACTAGGTGGCAATCTATGCATAGTGTGCAACTCTGCAGCTCTACATGCCAAGAACAGATGCATACTGGTAAGTAGCATTTTCCTTCCATCTCTAGAGCCCAAGTAATGTTGATGTGAATGTTTGTAAGTGTTGTCACCTCTGTCATACATGTGATGGCAGGGGTTTCCCATGTTCTGGTGTCAGGGCATTCCTAGAACTTGTTACACCTGGAGGATACTGATAGGTGCTTCCTTTTACACTCCTTGTGGACAGTGCACAGGTGCAACACTTGCCTCTGTAGTCTCTATTGACTTGTTCTCTGGCTGCCACCCTGAGGGAGGCACCTACAGATTTGTGAAGTAATAGTTAAATACTGGGGACATTATCCATTTTCGGAGGCTGACTATTGGTGCAGCCACCTCCACATTAACCTCATGACCAAGGTGACTGACACGTCTACTGTAAGTTCATTATTTTCATCCTATTTTTTCATTCCTCTTTCTTCTTTTGCAAATGTCCTCAAATCTCCACTTTTCCCAGCTCTCTCTGACTTTTTATGTTGTCTTTTTAACACCCACCTATGTCACTCTTTCTTTAAGTTGCTATTGATTTTTTTTATCCTATTCCAAATCCTCTCCCTCCTTTCTGTCTATCTGCAGACTTGTGAGCTGGCTTTCTGGGACAAAATGATGGTTGAGCACATCTGGATAGCACAAAGTAAAAACTATTCATAAGTTTGTTTCTGGTCAAAATCCTCTGTGTCTGCACCCAAGACCCTTTCAAAATGCACCCACAATTTGCTATAGTACTCTTAAGCTTCCATTTGAAAAGATGGGGAAAGTTTTGAAAACAAACACGTTAACTCTTTTAGCTTTTGTCATCAGGCGACTGTGTTCTTTTTTGCAAGATTTGTTCTGCCAGTCACCTTATTCTTGTTTTATTCCTGGGTGTCTGCCTATACCACAGTGTAATTTATTAAAAAATGCAAGTCTTTGGGGTTCCAGATCTTGAAAGCAGACCTTTCCAGATTAACAACATGTTTGGGGCCCGATAACACTGCATACATGTTCTTTACTAGTAGATCAAGCCAGAGCCCACTTTATCAATGGACAAATCTAACTGGCATTTCTCTGAAATGGGAATTCCAAGACTTTGCCACATGGAAGCAAAATGTAAGCAACCATCGACTCTCTGCCCCCACAGAGAGTGATCTGAATATTGTGGACCCGATGGAGCAATATTTTTGTGAAATATCTTTAGAACACAATATGTTTGTCAACAATACTCTGTCATACAATCATTATTTAAGGACAGAATGTCATGACTGGAAAATTACTAAATTGCTGTTTCAGCAAGTGCTAACCACTTATGTTCCTGGCCTACTGAAAGCAGCTCTGAGTTGTCCATGAAGCCTAACACCACAGCTTTTCTCATGGTTACATTTCTGTCCCAAGTCTGCTTCAGAAGCATGCCACCATCCAAAGGGAACATTAAGGTTTCAATCACTGTGGTCAATCACTGTCACATTATACACATACCAGCTTACTTTCAATGGCACACATTTCTGCAGCTTGTGCCTTAGATTGCTGAAACTAACCATATCCATAAGAGAAGCAGTGGTACTTCCTTGGTCTCAATAACATCCACTGACACGTAATTTTAGATAGGCAAATTACAACATTAACTTTCTGTGGGCCAGTTCCATATAACTAGCAGGTGCAGGGCAGTTAGCCCCTGGCCTCTACTTAAGACCTCTTGGATTGTCAGTCTCTTTCAAAAGTGCATGATAATCTAATAATACTCTTTAACATAAATTGGGATTTGGGCTTGTAGAAGATATTCCTGACCAGCCAACCAGTATCCCAATTGACTCTCATGCACACCTCAATAATACCTCTAGAACGGTCTGTGTTCCCTTTGGGAATGTTGAGATAATTTCTACAGCTCAGGCCTAAATGTACCTCCGCCCCAAATTGGCTGCAGTAGTTTTCATAACATAATGTCATAGTGTCCAATTTGTGCAAGTGACAAGCTCACACATTTTGATAAATGATACTTTGATCCATGTGGGCTGAAATCTGCAGAACCATCCCCTAAAAAAGGAAGTTGTCTTCTGCCCTTCCCAGGAGAGCTAGGAAATCGTGGTTGCCCCAGTATTGGACTTTCATAGATTCCCATGCTTTGTATCATTCCCTGTCGTCGGACTGGAAGCCTCGGTAACATAAAAATACCATAGCAGTAGGTACAAAAGAGAAAGAAAGGCCTAGGCCTCAACTCATTTTGTAGCCTATCCGCCTCTTTTTGTAAAAGAGACCAAAAAATTGTAACAACCAATCAGAGTAGCCTCACCCCATAGAACCTTCCTGAGAGAGCCTCAGATTTTCTACCGCACGTTGTGCTTAGGGAGTCTCCACTGAGCTCTGCTCAGATTTCTCTTCAGTTTGGAATTTCTTCCATCTCTTCAACTTTACTGTGTCTGACAGGGAGAAGAAGGCGTTATTTAGAGCTTGTGCTACCTGTTCAAAGAAGAGGCTGTTTGTTGAGGACTAGCATAAAGACTATCTACTGCTTGTACCCAGATCACAAGGCCACAGATTGTAAGATCTGCAGAACATTCTGTACGAAGACCTTGGGAGACAGGAAAGCCGCTTGTTGACCTGGTTGCAGAAAATGAAGTCACGCAAGGAGGTTTTGTCATCTGACAGTGAGGATTCTTCATCAGCTGCGCCCTCCAGAAGATCCAAGAAAAGGGGTAGGTCCTCCCCTTCAACTTCTACTAAGCCCCCTGTTAAAGCCTTACAAAAGACCTCTGATAAGTCTGAAAGGCCCAGTCCCAACCAATCTCCTCACCGAGGTGTAAAGGAGAGGCTGGGACAGACTGAGGAGACAGTCATCTAAGAAGGTACAGAAAAGCCTTTCTGTTGCTTCTCCGCCATCTGAAAAGGAGAAGGGATTCAAGATACATTCTGCTGTCCCTCAGGAATAAAGATCGGACAAGAAACCACGTCCGTCAACGACGAAATCATCTGGTACGTCGACGACAACTTCCAAAAAGGAGTTGGGTTCAGGTACAGCTCTGTCGACGGGCCCGTGGACGGCAGCTTCGTCGACGGCGGCTGCATTGATATCTTCGTTGACGTTTAAGGTACCTGTTTCCTGCTCGTCGACGATGGTGTTTACAGCTTCGACGCCGACAATAATGACGACGAAGATAGCGTCGACGACGACGTTGACGACAGCTATGATGATTCTGACGACGAGCTCGTTGACGACACCGTCGACGATCGATCTTCCGCCGACGAGGTCCATCCCTCCGTTGACGGTCCCGTCGACGACGATTTTGCCGGCATTTCCGTCGACGACGAGTCCGTCGACGAGGTAGTCGACGATTCAAAGGGTCCACATCTCTATAAAGAGGCAGCAAATCACTCCAGAGATGACATCTCCTCGCCGTGTAACACCCTTACCTCCAACTTTGCTTCTTGAGGAGGAGTCTGATGATGATGAGGATGGTCCTTATGGGGATGCTTATAGCCCATCCGAACTCCCAAGAGAAATATCACGATTCGGATTCTGAGGATACTATACAGAAGAACGCCGTTTTGTTCAACAAGAGAAGCCTCCACAAAAATTGCGTCAGGATATGGTGGCAGTGCCGTCCTCTCTAATAACGGACTTACAGTTGATGCTACAAGACTACAGGAAAAGGTTTCCGTCACAACCCTCGGACCAGCAAGAGCATCCTTCTTCTCCATCTGCTCCGGCAGTTGCAGTGACGCCTCTGGTTTCTCGAGTTTTGGAACCAGAACCAAGAGAAAGCCATCAGGAGGTTGTGACTATTCAGGATGATAATGTCTCATCTGATGAAGATCTTCAGGTAGATCCACCTCATGACCCGGATAGAGGTTGGGACGATGATATGTTCAAGATCCAGCTTCACCAGTGCCGGATACTGCTACCTCCCCTCCAGCAGACATTGGAGGTTTCCATAATCTTATGGAGAGGGCGACCAAGAGATTTGGCCTTCCGATTACGACAGTGCAATCAGACTGTTTTCTTTACGACTTCAAAGAGCCGTATAGAAAATCCATCCGTTCAATACCGATAATTGAACATGTGTGGTCGGAAGGTACTAAGGTGATGCAGAATCCTGCTACAGTCATCCCTGTTCTTCCCCGGCTGGAGAAGAAGTATAAAGCTCCAGAAAGCAGTCCCACTTGCCTGACTGGTCAACCGACGCCGGACTCCGTTATTTCCCAGGCAACGCAAAGTAAGTCCAAGAATCCATTGGCGCCCCTTACGACACCGCCAAACAAGGAAGGGAGACGTCTGGACAATGTGGGAAAAAGGTTCTCTTCTATGGCTAGCCTGCTGGTTAGAGCTGCTAATGCTCTTGCTATCTTGGGTAGATATGATCGACAGATGTGGTGCGATTTATCCCCATTTGTTGACCAGCTTCCGGATAGTGAGAAAGATGAGGCCAGAAAGATACTGGTGGAAGGGGAGCGTTCGTCTTCAGAGGTGATAGATTGTGCTATGGACATAGCAACTACCGCTTTCCGAGCTCTAGCGGGTTCAGCAGTTTTAAGGCATCAGGGCTGGCTGTGGGCAACCTGGTTTTGCCAGGAAGTTCAAAATAAGATCTTGGACTTACCTTATGACGGAGAAATGCTTTTTGGAAAGCATGTAGATGATGCCCTTCAAGACATCAAGAAGGACACGGACACGGCAAGGTCCTTAGGGACATTGCATTACCGCAAAGTTCCTTTCAGAGGTGCGAGAGGGAGAGGATTCTCATCATACAGAGGAGGCAACCAACAGCGCTACTCTTCTTACTCACAGTCCTCTCAGTCATACAAACCCCAATACTCACAGCGCCAAGGTCAATCGGCGTCTTTCTCTCGTCAACCACCAAGAGGACGACAAGAACGTCAGGGGAGAGATATGCCTAAACGTCAATAGCGGCTTCTTGGCTCTGTCTACTGTTCCTCCCCCTCAGGTAACATCAGTGGGGGTCAGGATATCACAATACCTCCACAACTGGAAAATTATTACATCGGATCGGTGGGTGCACAACATCGTACAATTCGGCCACACACTAGAGTTTCAAGAATTTCCACCATCCAGAGCTCCTCACGCCACGGAATCGAAACATCTAAATCTTCTACGTCTCGAAGTTCAACAGCTTCTCATCAAAGGGGCGATAGAATCGGTTCCTCAGACCCAAAGAGGGAAAGGATTCTATTCCAGGTTTTTCCTGGTTCGCAAGACGGAAGAAAAGTGGCGCCCAATTCTAGACCTGAGGAAGCTCAATACCTATCTCATAAAACTCTCTTTTCGGATGGTTTCTCTCCAGGATATATTGCGTCTTCTAAATCCTGGCGATTATATGGCAACTCGAGATATAGAGGATGCATATTTTCATGTTCCCATTCATCTGGCCCACAGGAGGTATCTTCGCTTTACAGTAGCCAAGAGCCACTTTCAGTTCAAAGTCCTACCTTTCCAACTAAGATCTGCACCATGGATATTTACAAACGTATTGGCACCAGTGGCAGCTTTTCTCAGAAGGCAGTCTCTGCAGGTGTTTCCCTACCTGGACGACTGGCTGATAAAAGCTCCTTCTTTTCAAGAGGCTTTAAGAGCAGTCGAGGATTGTATTCAACTATTCAGTCATCTAGGTCTGGGTCTAAACAGAAGCAAGTCGGGTCTTCTTCCAGGTCAGCAAGATTTCTTGGTGCCATTCTGGATACTGCTCATTGCAGAGCTTTTCCTTCAGAGGAGAGGAAAAACAAACTGATTCTTGCTGCCAACCGATTTCAAATTCTTTCAGTCCGTCAGTACAAGTCCCTTCTAGGGTTGATGTCATCTTGCATTGCATTGATTCCACGCTGCAGGCTTCACATGCGTCCCCTGCAGGAACAACTGGACATGCGATGGCGTCTAGCATAGGGGTCCTTCGAGGACGAGATAAAGATAACTCCTATCATGAAGAAAGCAGTCAGGTGGTGGTCTATAGCAAGCAATATCGAGGAAGGTCTCTCCTTCACGGTGCCTCCCTCTCCGTTAGTTCTAACCACCGACGCCTCTCTGGAAGGCTGGGGAGCGACATTACAGGATCTTCAAGTGAGCGATCACTGGTCTCCAGAGCTTCGCACCTTTCATATCAACTTATCGGAACTGCAAGCAATTCGTCTGGCTCTACAAGCTTTCCTTCCAAAGATACGGGGTTCTACGGTTCTAGTGCGTCCAGACAACACGACGGCCATGCATTATGTGAACAAGCAGGGCGGAACGAAATCCAGGCTTCTTTCAAGGAAAGCTCAAGAGATCTGGGAATGTGCTATTTATCACCAGATTTGTCTCTCTGCAGAACATCTTCCAGGTTCCCTCAATGTGGAGGCGGATTCATTAAGCCGCCTAAGGTCGGTCTCCCACGGATGGGAATTGGATCAGAGGCAGTCGAAAGGATATTCTCTCGTTGGGCCACTCCTCTTATAGACCTGTTCGCGACCCCAGAGAACAAGAAATGCCAACTCTACGCAAGCAGGTATCTCCATCGAGGGTCATTGGGGAATGCTCTTTCGATAGCCTGGTCAGGCGCATTTCTTTATGCCTTTTCACTGATTCCTTTGATACCAAGGATACTGAGCAAACTCAAGACGGAACCCTGCACCATGATTTTAATAGCCCCGCTTGGCCCCGCCAGTTTTGGTACACAGAGCTCTTCCTTCTGTCTCGGGGTCAACAGGTTCTCCTACGCCCCATTCCTACCCTGCTGACGATGTCCCAGGGCCAAGTAATGCATTCGGTTCCGAGCTCTTTGCAATTGACAGCTTGGCTCCTGAACACCGGGAGTACAATGCGTTAGATATTCCTCAAGATTGCAAGGACATTTTAGCTCAAGCTCGGGCTCCTAGTACAAACAGTACTTATCGAGCAAAATGGAAGCATTTTTGTGCATGGTGCCAAAAGAAAAACCTTCATCATTTTACTTTGGCTCCTCATAAGATCTTACCATACATATATTGTCTTTGGCAAAATCAGGTCTTCAACACTCCTCCATTAGGGTGCATCTGGCAGCGATCTCTAGGTTCAGGCGAACAACCTCTGGTCCTTCTCTTTGGTCCGCGAGGGTGATCAAACAATTCCTGAAGGGTCTATTCAGAGCTTTCCTTCCGGTGAGACCTCCTCCTCCGGTTTGGCAGCTCAACCTGGTCCTTGCCCATCTCATGAGGGCTCCATTTGAACCAATCCATAAAGCTGACATGAAGTTTGTGTCATGGAAAGTTGCTATTCTTCTAGCGATAACAACAGCTAGGAGGGTGGGAGAGCTTCAAGCTCTCACGATTGTTGAACCTTTCTTACAGTTCAAAAAGGAGTCTTTGATTTTACGGACAAATCCAAAATTTATCCCAACAGTTCCTTCGGATTTTCACCTAAACGAACCTATAGTGCTGAAGTCTTACTTTCCTCGACCTTCCTCTCTGGCGGAGAGATCTCTCCACACTTTGGATGTTCAAAGATGCTTAAAGTTCTATCTTCAACGTACAAAGGCATTCAGGAAGACATGGCAACTTTTTGTCGCTTTTGGAGCTCCAGAAATTGTTTCCCCCTGTCAAAGCAGGGGATATCACGATGGATTGCCAGCACAATTCAGTTCTGTCATCAGGCGGCAGGGAAGCCGCTGAAAGGACGGATCAAGGCTCATTCTACGAGATCAGTGTCATAGTCTACAGCTTTGTTCTCTGGTGTCCCTATCAAGGACATTTGTAGGACAGCTACTTGGAGCAGTGACCATTCGTTCACGAGACACTACGGTTTGGATTCTTCCACAAGAAGTGACGCAGCCGTCGGACAAGCAGTCCTGAGAAATTTATTCCAGTGAGCGGTGAGCTTTCCCTTCTATCCCTCCTTTCATTATTGCACATTTTGTATTTGATGATAAAGTTGAAGTTGAAAGGAACTTGTTAAGCGCTCCATTACCAGGCGGTTTCTTGGCGCTGCAGAAAAAGACTCATCCGGGGGAAAGCAGAAAAAAAATTAAAAAGTGTACGCTAGTGAAAAAAGATAGGTTTTGAGGGCTGTGCGGAAGTCAGAGTATCTAGGGATGGATCTAATAGCAAGCAGGAGAGTATTCCAAAAAAGAGGAGCGAGTGTAGAGAATCTGGATCCACCATGTTTTTTCCTACAAAATCGAGGGACATTGAACAGGTGAAGGGAAGAGGAACGGAGACTTCTAACAGGGACATAGGCACTGATTTTTGTATTAATAAAAGCAGGGGCCGTGCCAGCAAGTGACAAAGATCAGACAACCCACCTTGAATAGAGATCGTTCCAAGATAGGAAGCCAATGAAGGGACTTAAGCAGAGGGGTGGTGTGATGAGATTTTGGGAGCCTGTAGATCAAGCGAGCAGCTTGGTTCTGTATAAGCTGCAAGCGGCGGCGCTCGTACGCGGGAATGCCAACGTACAGAGCGTTGCCATAGTCTAGGCGAGTTGAAACCATTGCCAAGACAATGAGTTTAAGGGCTTCGATCGAAAAAAAACGGGAAATTTTACGAATGATTCTAAGGGATAAAAAACAAGATGAAACAACTGAACTAATCTGGGAGCGCAAGGAAAGATCTTGGCTGACTTTGATACCTAGAGTCTTAACCGAAACCGAGGGGGTGGGGAGACAGGGGGCCAGAAAGCAGAAGACCAAGGGTTAGAGGGGCCCTCGACCAGAACCAACTCCGTCTTTTCAGGATTCAACTTTAATTGATTAAAGTTCATCCAATCATAAACAAAGGTCAAGACGGAGCGGAAATTGGAAATAGAGTCGGGGGAGGAAGAAAGGTCAAAGATCAGCTGGAGGTCATTGGCATAATTAAACACTGTGACCTCCAGTTCCTGTAAAGAAACAATAAGGGGGTGTATGTAAAGGTTGAAAAGAAGAGGGGACAAAGAGGAGCCTTGAGGCACCCCACAGGAGACTGAGCAGGAAAGGGTAGAAAAACGCTCCAACCAAACAGCCTGGGTGCGACCTTCCAAGAAGGAGGTAAGCCAGGTTAGGGTCAATCCCCGCACGCCAGTGCCCTCGATACAGTCGAGAAGGATGGAGTGGTCGACCGTATCGAAGGCGGCGGACAGATCAAGAAGAACCAGGGCCTGTGGTGAGTTGGCATCTGCACTTCTCCTGAGCTCATCCATCACAGAGAGCACCACAGACTCCGTGGAGTGTGCGGGTCGAAACCCTGCCTGATGGGCAGCCAAAAGGTGATTATCCTCAATGTAAACGACAAGAGACAAGAGGTGATATGGCTCTCCATAATTTTGCTCAATAACGGAAGCAGGGAAATGGGTCTAAAGTTGGAAGGGAGAGTGGGATCCGCACCTAGCTTTTTAAGAATGAGGATGACCGTAGCAGCTTTAAATAGGCCCGGTACCATACCTTGAGCAATAGAGGTGTTGAGGAGGGTAATGGGGGATCTGGGCAACTGGAGAAGAGCTCCCTGAGAATATGAGCAGGACAGAGGTCGGCTGGGGAGCCCGACTTGACCTTCCCTAAGAGAGTGAAGAAGGTCTTCTTTGAAATTGGGAGAAAATGGTCCAAAATAGATAAGGTCGACGGAGGTGATGGACAGGAAAAAGAGGAGGGAGGTGGGGGTATATTTCGCTTAATGGTCACTATCTTCTCGATGAAGAAGTCGTTGAGGGCATTACAAAGGTTTTGCGAGGGAACAGGCCTAAGGGTAGCTCTGTCGGAGGCTGCTAAGTCATGAACAATGGCAAACATTTCTTTTGTTTTGTTTGTAGCCAGACAGATTTTTTGGGAGTAATGCTCCGTTTTAGCTGCAAGAATTGCTTTCTTGTAGGTCCGGAGGAGGATAGAGTATTGTACCTTGAAATCTGGACAATAGCTGTGCCGCCAACGGCGTTCCGCCTGCCTGATTGACAATTTCTGGGTTCTAAGGGTATCAGTAAACCACCTGTTGACGTCATACGGGCGACGAGTCCTAACCAATTTCCGGGGGGCCACTCGATCGCACGCTGATGAGAGCCAATTATTAATGGAGGTCACCTGGGTGTTGGGAAGAATATCTATCAGCACCGGGGCAGAGGAATGTAAAGAGCGGCCTAGGGCGATCAGGTCCACTCGGTTCCAGTTTCGAGCCCAATTGTTTTTTGGGGGCGGAGGAATATTGACCATCCTCAGGTCTAGAGTAAAAGAAATAAGAAAATGGTCCGACCATGCACAAGGAAAAATTATCGGGGTGGAGATCGACTGGTTGGTGGTCCACACTTGATCAAGAGTGTGACCATGAGTGTGAGTGGGAAGAGAAATATGCGGGCTGAAATTGATACAATGAAGGGTGTCCGAGAAGTCCTTGGACATGGAATCCTCACGAGGATCTCCTGGCCAGAAATTAAAATCTCCTAGTAAAAGGACCGCTGTATTAACCACAAGGGTGGCAAGCAGTTACTGTATGGCTGGGATGAATTGTGGCATAGCCTGAGGGGGGCGATAGAGAAGCACACAGGTTAAAGGGGTCACAAGGTTAGGGGAACGAGCTACTAAAAAATCAACTGCAGGGATGAGGGGGTGAGTGAGTAGTTGAAACTGAAGTGTAGAGCGAATTACCATTGCCACCCCGCCACCCAGCTTCCCTCCAGGGCGATCGGCCCGAAGAATGTAATAGGACTCGGGGAGGGCAGACAGAATATCAGGCAATGAGTCAGGAGTCAGCCAGGTTTCCGTTAGAAATAAAAGGTACGGACTAGTAGAGTCTAGAAAATCAAAAAGCTCAGCTTCATGTTTGACAGCAGAGCGAGTATTAAGAAGGTAGGCCGAAGCCGTGAACGGGGGACTAGGGCAGGGGGAATGGGGGTAAAGGAGAAAGAGCAGAGGATGTGGGCGACAATTGACTACCGGGCCCAAGACAAGCCTGAGTGACCTGCAAGATGTATAGACTCCTAATGCGGGCCAGAGTGAAACTACTAATGGGCCACTCACCACGAAGGGCCAGTAACTGTGCAGAGGAATAATTAAAACCGGCATAGTGAGGGGTCCCGGACGGGCGCAGACGGGCACGTCTTTGGCGCGCCTTCTGCGCACCGTCGGCGCGCCCGCTGCGCGGACTGCAAATCCACATTTGTATTTGATGATAATGCTTATACAGTGTTATGCTGATATGCATGTAACAAAATGTGCATTTGTGGCTTACTGCTAGCTACGAAAATCTGAGGCTCTGAGGCTCTCTCAGGAAGGTTCAATGGGGTGAGGCTACTCTGATTCGTTGTTACATTTTTTTGGTCTCTTTTACAAAAATAGGCAGATAGGCTACAAAATGAGATGAGGCCTAGGCCTTTCTTTCTCTTTTGTACCTACTGTTATGGTATTTTTATGTTACCGAGGCTCCCATTCCGACAACGGGGAATGATACAAAGCATGGGAATCTATGAAAGTACCAATACTGGGGAACCAAAGTTACAGGTAAGTAACTTGTTTTCTTCACTGTGCAGGGCACTCATATATAGACATTGTCACAGATCACATTCATATCCACCTCTGACTCCTGCCTGGGTCTCAGATATTTTGTAGATACCGATTTGGTTCCAGCTGATTTGTGTACAGGGTAAAGTGTAATTTCTGATTCCTGTATGCTTTCTCTTTGTTTACATTGTTCTCCCAAGAGGTAGCTTCACTGCTTCAAGCACTAGGATGTCTAAAATGCACTCTCTAAGACCAAACTTACACTTTTGTCATTCAGTTTAATTGATTTAGGGAATAGGTAAGAAGCAGATTTCTTTGCAGGACAAGTAGTTTTCTGCACAATTTTGTCCACTGGACAAGTCCATTTTTAAACAATTCCACTCCCTGCAATTATTGGATGCTTCTGGTAAACAGATAGCATCACAAACGGCTAATAGTGGGCGCATTGCCAATGCCCAGGCATTACAGGCAAGATATGATAGGGCTCATTATGATTAACTTCAAAAACTCATTGAGTTCCTTCCTGACGAGTATAAAGCCAAAGCCAGTGATCTTATTCAAAAGGGTAAATTGATAACCAACACCTCTATCAGATGTGCCTTAGTTCAGGCAGATAATGCGGCTCGGGCTATAAACACTAGCGTACTGCTTCGCAGACATGCTTGGTTGAGGATTTCTGGGTTTAAACCTGAGGTACAAGCCTCTATCCTTAATCAACCTTTTGATGCACAACATCTCTTTGGCCCAGCTGTGGATACATCTTTAGAAAGGATGAAAAAAGACAGAGGTTGCTAAGTCTATGGGGGCCATGCAAGCACCTTTTAGCAGAAGTTCCTTTCGTCGCTCATTTTACAGGGACGGCTCCAAAAACATTTCGGCAGACAATACCTCCTCCTCTTACAAGGGCAACAATCAGCCATCCTCTTCAAGAGGTTATTTTTGAGGAGGATATAGAGGAAATAACAGCAGGGGAAGAGGCAGAGGTAGTTCCACACACACCTCCCCCGCCAACAACAATAAACAATAACTTATTTCCTGTACACCGATCATTTCACTCCTGTTAGAGGACGTCTCTCTCACAATTTCTACCCATTTGGAACAAAATTACATCCGACAAATAGGTACTACAAATGATCCAATCTGGTTATTGCCTGGAACTTACAAGCATACTACCCAATAATCCTCCAAGGTCACACCTCATGTCACAAGAACACCTTACGCTCCTAAAGCAAGAAGTTATTTCGTTGTTGCAAAAAGGTGCAATAGAACCAGTCCCTTTACAATATCCAGGAACAGAAGTGTACTTCCTATACTTCTTGATTCCTAAAAAGGATGGTCTCTCAGACCCATATTGGACCTCAGAGAACTCCATCTATACATTCAGTCGGACCATTTTCACATGCTAACGCTCCAGCAAGGGCTTCCTCTGCTTCAACAAGACGACTTTCTGTCCACTCTGGATCTAAAGTACGCTTATTTCCACATACCAATACATCCTGCCCACTGCGAATATATCTGGTTTGTGGTAGCAGGCCAACATGATCAATTTAAGGTCCTACCCTTCGGAGTCACAACTGCTCCAAGGGTTTTCACAAAATGCTTAGCAGTATTCACAGCCACCCGAAGAAGACAACAGGTTAACGTCTCCCCCTACTTAGGCTACTGGCTTATAAAGGCCAGTTCATACAACAGTTGCCTGCAACATACAGAGAAAACTGTGCAATTCCTTCACCAACTAGGGTTCACAATAAACCAGGCCAAATCCCATCTCCAACCTTTAGTGCATCAAAACTATCTAGGAGCTACCATAGACACGCGCAAAGCTGTAGCATATCCAACTCCTGCCAGACTCACAATGTGTCAGAACGTACTGTCTCAGTTTCATCCTCAACACTCCCTACCAGCTCGAGTGTTCATGCAACTACTGGGAATTATGCTGCCTTGCATACTCATAGTACCCCACGCAAGACTTCAAATGCGTCCTCTGCAGGAATGCTTAGCACATCAGTGGAACCAGACTTGGGGTGAGTTATCAGATCTATTGTTGTTAGACGGCTGCACCCATTGCTCTCTGCAGTGGTGGAACACACAAAACCTGCTAAAGGGGCGGCTCTTCAACAACCCGGTTCCACAGACAGTGCTAACCACCGACGCATCACTAACAGGTTGGGGAGCACATCTCCAAAACCATACAATTCAAGGCATGTGGCGCCCCCAACAGAAACAGCTTCACATCAATCACCTAGAGCTCCTAGCGATCATTCTGGCTCTCAAAGCGTTTCAAGTTCAGTTAGTACGCAAAACCGCACTCATTTGTACAGACAACATGACAGCCATGTACTACATTCAAAAACAAGGGGGGACACTCTCTCCAACTGTCCCAGCTAGCACAGGAAATCTGGAGCTGGGCCATTCATCGCAAAATCTATCTCCTGGCAGAACACCTCCCAGGAGTGGACAATTAGATGGCAGATCTGTTAAGTCGACAGACACAACGGATCCACAAATGGGAACTACATCCTCAAGTACTCCTCCCATTCTTCCTAATGTGGGGCTTCCCAAACATAGACTTGTTTGCCACGCATTTAAACGCAAAACGCCCAAACTTCGTGGCCAGGTATCCATACCCACTGTACAAGGCAATGCACTATGGATGAATTGGTCAGGGATATTTGCTAACCTTTTTCCGCTTCTCCCACCCATTCCATTAGTGGTTCGGAAACTCAAACAAACGTCCTTTACGCGAATCCTGGTTGCTCCCACATGGGCACGTCAACCATGGTTCTCAACCCTATTGGAAATCTCAGTAGTTCCTCATCAAAAACTACGTCTTTCACCCAGTCTCCTCACCCAAAGCCATTGCGAGGTAAGACATCCAGATCCCAGCCAGCTCAATCTAACGATCTGGCACCTGAAGTCCTAGAGTTTGGCTATCTAAATCTACAGCCAGACTGCATGAACATTATCAAGGGAGCTAAGCATCCTACCACAAGAGCTTGCTATGAAGCAAAGTGGAAGCGGTTTGTGATTTACTGTAATAACAATCACATCAACCTGCTTGATTGTTCGGTACAAAACATTATATGCTATTTGTTACATCTACAACGTTCCAACTTAGTATACACTTCTATCCGCTTACATCTTGCTGCGATAGCTGCATATCACCAAAATAGGCAGCATCTGTCTCTTTTTCGAGTACCTGTCATCAAGGCATTTATGGAGTGACTCAAAAAAGTTATTCCACCGAGATGGCCACCTGCCCCAGTGTGTAATCTCAATATTGTTCTCACTAGGCGAATTGGTCCACCCTTTGAACCATTGCGCAGATGTGAACTAGAATTTCTTACATGGAAAGTGGCTTTTCTAGTTGCTATCACATCACTCAGAAGAGTCGGTGAGATCCAGGCATTAACCATAGAAGAACCTTTTTTGCAAATGCACCAAAACAAAGTGGTTCTTCGAACCAACCCTAAATTCCTTTCTAAGGTTGATTCTACCTTTCACATTAATCAATCGATTGAGTTACCCGTTTTCTTCCCTCAACCAGGTTCAGTGGCAGAACATGCTCTACACACATTAAATGTCAAACGAGTACTGCTGTATTACATTGAAAGGACAAAACCTTTCCGTAACACTAATCAACTTTTTGTAGCCTTTGCTCCACCACGCAAGGGCTGTGCCATATCAAAATCAGGTATTGCAAGGTGGATTGTTAAGTGTATTCAAATATGCTATGCAAGGGCTAAAAGAACATTACCAGTTCCCCCTAGAGCACACTCTACACGTAAACTGGGGGCTTCTATGGCATTACTAGGGAATATACCCAAAGACGACATATGCAAGGCTGCAACATGGTCTACTCTTCACACATTCACAAAGCATTACTCAGTGGATGGGTTAGCAGCATAACAAGCTAGAGTGGGCCTGGCAGTTTTGCGGACACTATTTCAGACTACTGCAACAGCTACAGGTTAACCACCGCTTTGGGAGATAATTGCTGTATAGTCTATAAACAAGTATATGATCTACAGCTCATATGCCTCAAATGGAAAATACTTGCCAGTAAGCATCTGTTCTCGGCATGTAGACCTGTAGATCCATATTCGCTCACCCGCCTCCCCGGGTACCTATACCTGTTGCAGTTATATCTTACTTAGATATATACATACATGGACATCTCCCTATAACTACTCTTACTGGCTCCATTATCATCCTCTGCGGGGAAAACAATTTAACAATGGAGTCGATGCCCATGCTCACTATCACCTAAGGGAGGAGTCACCTACCTTGTGTCTGGAAAGACCTCTCCACAGAAAAACAAAATACAAACATCTGGACCCAACACTAGATGGTGATCTATGCACAAGTATATGAATCTATAGATCTACATGCTGAGAACAGATGGTGAACAACCTATATGACGCAACTTTTAGCACGCAGTGCTATTACAACGCAGACTTTAAAACGAAAACCATTACAACGCATTACACTGGGGGGCGCTCTAGGATAGGGAATAGTTTTAATTTACCATCCAACACCTTCCCTAGTGTCCACGGGGACTGGTATTGGAATAGTAAATTAAACTATTCACTATCCAGCACCCCCCAGTGTAATGCGTTGTAATGGAATGCGTTTTAAAACTTGCGTTGTTACAGCATGCGTGGTAAAAGCATGCGTTGTAACAACGTACATCCGAACAGATGCATACTGATAGGTAGCCTTTTTTCTTTCCAGCCGATTCTCCCGCCCAAAGTGGGGGTCAGACCTGCTGGGGGAGGCACAGGGGGGGATGCCACTTGCTGGGAGCAGCAAATGACTGGGTTAGCTCCCAAAGACGGCAAGCATTTGAAGCTTCCCCTTCGTTGACCCAGCCCATCCTGGGGAAGAGACTTGGCACCGTGACCTGGGAGGTGCTTTGTTTC
>NC_136068.1:485909423-485911923 GCF_964261635.1 Lissotriton helveticus
TTCCCGAACATTCTTGGTTGGAGCAGTTGGGGACCCGAGGGGGTTGTTTTTAATTGATTTGCAAGCAGGAACATTCTTCTGAACTCTGCGCAGTGTCCTGCACCTAGCGCTACCATTTGGCATTATTTCCCCTATTCACACCTTACCTGGAGCTTCACAGTGCATCCTGGGCGCTGCAGTCCATGGAAGATCACGGGACTAGCAGCAGGTGTGCTGACACCGTCGTTGGGGGTGGAGCTTGTGTGGATTTCCTCATAGTTGGCAGGACTCGTATCTGCGCTAAGGACAGCACTGTGACTGCTTGGGCGCTGAAGAAGGCTTAAACACGCCGAAATGCATTCGCCACATCTTGTCATTAAACAACTCCGTTGGTGTTCCCCTCTCGTGGCCTCTGCTTTCTTTTCTGTGAAGAAGGTTGTTCTACATAAAGTACCACGTCAGCCAGAGACGTGTTCCAGAGGCCCCTGCTCCCTCAAGTGGCCCGGACTTCATTGGCTTTCTGCCTACGGCAGGTTTTTGCTCATTGAGGGATCGGATAGCCTGGGCCCGCCCGGGTGTTTGGGAGGAAAGGCAGTTGGTTTTGAGGCATTCCACCTCATGCAGGGCGGCGAGCATTGTCTGGCTGCCCCCAATGTAAGGATTCCCGAACATTCTTGGTTGGAGCAGTTGGGGACCCGAGGGGGTTGTTTTTAATTGATTTGCAAGCAGGAACATTCTTCTGAACTCTGCGCAGTGTCCTGCACCTAGCGCTACCATTTGGCATTATTTCCCCTATTCACACCTTACCTGGAGCTTCACAGTGCATCCTGGGCGCTGCAGTCCATGGAAGATCACGGGACTAGCAGCAGGTGTGCTGACACCGTCGTTGGGGGTGGAGCTTGTGTGGATTTCCTCATAGTTGGCAGGACTCGTATCTGCGCTAAGGACAGCACTGTGACTGCTTGGGCGCTGAAGAAGGCTTAAACACGCCGAAATGCATTCGCCACATCTTGTCATTAAACAACTCCGTTGGTGTTCCCCTCTCGTGGCCTCTGCTTTCTTTTCTGTGAAGAAGGTTGTTCTACATAAAGTACCACGTCAGCCAGAGACGTGTTCCAGAGGCCCCTGCTCCCTCAAGTGGCCCGGACTTCATTGGCTTTCTGCCTACGGCAGGTTTTTGCTCATTGAGGGATCGGATAGCCTGGGCCCGCCCGGGTGTTTGGGAGGAAAGGCAGTTGGTTTTGAGGCATTCCACCTCATGCAGGGCGGCGAGCATTGTCTGGCTGCCCCCAATGTAAGGATTCCCGAACATTCTTGGTTGGAGCAGTTGGGGACCCGAGGGGGTTGCTTTTAATTGATTTGCAAGCAGGAACATTCTTCTGAACTCTGCGCAGTGTCCTGCACCTAGCGCTACCATTTGGCATTATTTCCCCCATTCACACCTTACCTGGAGCTTCACAGTGCATCCTGGGCGCTGCAGTCCATGGAAGATCACGGGACTAGCAGCAGGTGTGCTGACACCGTCGTTGGGGGTGGAGCTTGTGTGGATTTCCTCATAGTTGGCAGGACTCGTATCTGCGCTAAGGACAGCACTGTGACTGCTTGGGCGCTGAAGAAGGCTTAAACACGCCGAAATGCATTCGCCACATCTTGTCATTAAACAACTCCGTTGGTGTTCCCCTCTCGTGGCCTCTGCTTTCTTTTCTGTGAAGAAGGTTGTTCTACATAAAGTACCACGTCAGCCAGAGATGTGTTCCAGAGGCCCCTGCTCCCTCAAGTGGCCCGGACTTCATTGGCTTTCTGCCTACGGCAGGTTTTTGCTCATTGAGGGATCGGATAGCCTGGGCCCGCCCGGGTGTTTGGGAGGAAAGGCAGTTGGTTTTGAGGCATTCCACCTCATGCAGGGCGGCGAGCATTGTCTGGCTGCCCCCAATGTAAGGATTCCCGAACATTCTTGGTTGGAGCAGTTGGGGACCCGAGGGGGTTGTTTTTAATTGATTTGCAAGCAGGAACATTCTTCTGAACTCTGCGCAGTGTCCTGCACCTAGCGCTACCATTTGGCATTATTTCCCCTATTCACACCTTACCTGGAGCTTCACAGTGCATCCTGGGCGCTGCAGTCCATGGAAGATCACGGGACTAGCAGCAGGTGTGCTGACACCGTCGTTGGGGGTGGAGCTTGTGTGGATTTCCTCATAGTTGGCAGGACTCGTATCTGCGCTAAGGACAGCACTGTGACTGCTTGGGCGCTGAAGAAGGCTTAAACACGCCGAAATGCATTCGCCACATCTTGTCATTAAACAACTCCGTTGGTGTTCCCCTCTCGTGGCCTCTGCTTTCTTTTCTGTGAAGAAGGTTGTTCTACATAAAGTACCACGTCAGCCAGAGACGTGTTCCAGAGGCCCCTGCTCCCTCAAGTGGCCCGGACTTCATTGGCTTTCTGCCTACGGCAGGTTTTTGCTCATTGAGGGATCGGATAGCCTGGGCCCGCCCGGGTGTTTGGGAGGAAAGGCAGTTGGTT